>NC_064848.1:53863489-54163489 GCF_024139225.1 Suncus etruscus
TCTTACTAAAACTACTGCCATTTAGTAATTACTTAAATGGATATTCAATAATGTTCAAAAATGTGCTTGCTACTGTACTTTTTCTTTTGTCTTTATTTTTTAACTTTCTCTTCGATCTTCTTTTTTTAATAACTTTGCTTTCACTTAGTTGAAAACAAATGTATTATGATCAACTGTCAACTATGTGATGAATTTTCTTTAAATTAAATAAAAGGAAAATTGCTGTGTGTGGGGGGGGTCCTTAGAGATATACTACGAGAAGAGTAGGGTGTTTTCTTGCACACAGCCAACCCAGATTAGATCACTTGGTGTTCCATATGGTCTCCCAAGTCTGCCAGGAGTGTTTTCTGAGTTCAGAGACAGAAAAACCTTAGCACTGCTAGGTGTGACCCCCCAAAAAAAATTCACAGGGAGTTTCTGGAAAAATAATAATAAAGTGGACACCTAAAATATAAACCAGTTTTAGATTCTAACTTAAAAGAACTGATGAGGCTAGAGAGGTGGCACAATATGTTAGGCATATCTTGTATGCGCTAGCCTAGGAAGGACCTCAGTTTGATCCCCAGGCATCCCATATGGTCCCCAAGCCAGGAGCAATTTCTGAGCATACAGCCAGGAGTGACCCCTGAGTGTCACTAAGTATGGCCCCAAAAAAAACAAAAGAAAAGGAAAAAAGGAACCTAAAACATGTTACTAAACACATATGCAACAATATTAATAACAAATGTATTGGAAACAGTGCCCAAACTAGAAATAATTTAAATGTCTATGAAAATAACAAACTATGATACTGCCATAGTATGGAATGTGTTGTTAATAAAGATCCTGATATAAACTGCAACATAAATGAATCTCAAAATCATCAAATAAAAGAAGTCAGACAATAAAATATATATAATGTGGGAACAAACAAAGTCATATGAACACTCTAAACAAACAGGGCACCAGATGAAGCAGGACATAGGGTGCTACTTAGATAAGGCATCAAGGAAGCATTTGCTGGGGCTATTAATTAAAAAAAAAAAGAATGAAAGACTAGATAGTCATGCAAAGACCTAAGAACTGGTATATGAGACAAAAAAAATTTAGTTTGGAAAATAAAAATGTAGACCTGCCAATATGTAGAAGCCTGTGATTTCTCTCTAGTAGCCCAGGTAAAGAACACAGACTATGGGGGCTGGTGCAGCACAGTGGGTAGGATGTTTGCAAGCTGCAGACCTGAGCACAGTCAGGAATGACCCCTGAGTACAGCCAGGTGTGACCCCCCCAAAAAAAAAAACAAAAAAAAAAAAAACGGGAGTACAGAATATATATTTTGGATGACACAGAATTATGAATAGTCAGTCAATTGTTATTAAGGTTTAGGAGGTAGGGATAAATGAAAGTACTTGGAGAAATGTGAAAGTGTTTTGCAAGAAATCATAAAAATACAATTTTACCTATGCGGAAATATTTTTCAAATTTCTCTGCCATCCTTAAAAGTTCTAGTTTTGGGCTGTTCTGATGGCAGGGGCTTATCAGAACTTATTAACTTTAGAATCACGAAAGTTGGTATATAACCCCCTCCTCACTGCTCAAGTTGACTGGCTTCAAAAAAAAAATAGTTCTAGTTTTGATCCATCATAGAGATGAGAAAATACTCAAAATTATCAAGGAGATTTCACTAAAATATGTAGATTTTGGAATTGAAGTGAAAGTTCACATCACCAAGATTATATCATTTCTTAGGAGACAGCCAGCACCTATATATCAAACAAAGGCAGCAATTGTCTCTGATTCCATCCCCCAACTCAGAGAATATTGAAAAATCTGTAACAAATTTCCATGTCCTACATATTATCCATCATTAACATAAATCAAGGTCTCAGGCTTATAATTTATGTGTCAGTATTTAGAGATTCTGTGGTAGTTATTTTAAATAGATAAATCAAATCAAAATTTTGTTAATAAAATATTAGAAATGTCATAAGACTTCTGATTTATTTAAAGATGTCTAACACCCTGATCTCCACTTATCTCAAATTTTTAGGAAGAAAAATAGCTAGCTGGATCATACTGCTCTTTATATTTTATTTCTTCATTTAGAAAATTAAATCTCAGCTCAAAAACCATTTTAACAATAAGATATGCAAGTTTTAAATCTATAAATTTTCAACAGAATAAATGTGATTAATTCCTGCAACCTCAGATAAGCTCAAATAATGGATTAGTCTTTACAGCACTTTTAATTTATGTTTGATAGTCAAGCTTTTCTATTTTGCTTTCATTCATATATACAAATCTTCATTATTTTGATAAAAAAGTTAAAATTGCTCATGCAATAGAAGGTAATTAACACACATTGAACTCTGTTAGGCAGTACAAAATAGCTACTCAACTTAAAAATGGTATACACTAACAATGGCTACAACATAGCAATATAACTCTGACCTATAAATACTTTTGTTCTCCATCCTCAAATTGAAAAACATAACTAGCTCCATCCATTTTATTTTTGCCTGAGCTTTCATCAGCATATGAATTAGATATGTTCATTAGTCCAAGGAGGATAGAAATTATTCATGCAGTAAATGAAGAATGTTGGTATTTTCAAAGTCAACAACAATGCTTTGCTCCTCAGATTCTATGGAAAATATAAATAAGGTGGCACCAAAAATGGAAAATCTGCTTCTAACTTGAAACCCAATATGGATATCTCTTCTGAAAAAGTATTGCTTCTATTTCTTTCCAGGCATGTTCTTATCTAGATTGCCCTTTTACTTTTAGTGCCCTCCATTTATTTAATTCTGTTTTGGTTTGTTTATTTTATAAATAACACTTTATTGATGTATATTGGCATTTAAAAGCTATACATATTTAATGCACACAACTTGATTGTTTAAATAAAAATATGTATCACAGAACTATCAACACAACCTATGTATCAAAATGTATCCATCACCTTCATAAATTCCCACCTGTTCTCTCTATTTATTTTTAATTGATTAGATTGGTTTTTATTTGAAGCCTACCTTTGGATAGCACCTTTCCATCATCTATAGGCATCATTTTTAAATTGTCTTTGGCACATATTTAAAAAATCTTGTAGTACATACTAGAAGTTTTAGTTACAGGCATGATTTAGACTTTTACACTGGAACTTTATGTCTTATTGCCCAGAAATGTTAGAACTTAAACTGTAGGAATCACCACTGTCCAAACAAGTGGTAGCACAGATAAACAAATAGGACTACATTAAATTGAGAAGCTTCTGCCTCTCAAAGGAAGCAGTGACTAAGATACAAAGACTAAGATACAAAGGAATGGGAGAAATTATTCACCTAATACCCATCAGATAAGGGGCTAACATCTAATATATAAAAGGTACTGACAGAACTTAACAAGAAAAAAGATATATTGACCGGAGTGATAGTGATAGAGCATTTGCCTTGCAAGCAGACATCCCAAGATGGACCTGGGCTCAATCCTCAGCAACCCATATATTTCCCCATGTCTACCAGGAGCAACTTCTGAGTGCAGAGTCAGGAGTAACCCCTTAGCACTGCCAGGTGTGCCTCCCTCAAAAAAAGGAAAAGAAAAAGACATCTAACCCCATCAAAAAATGGGGAGAAGAAATGAACAGGCACTTCCTCAAAGAAGAAATACAAATGGCCAAAAGACACATGAAAAAATGCTCCACATCACTAATCATCAGGGAGATGCAAATCAAAACAACAATGAGGTACCATCTCACTCCAAAGAGACTGGCACACATCACAAAGAACAAGAACAATCAGTGCTGGTGGAAATGTGCGGGAAAAGGAACTTTCATTCACTGTTGGTGGGAATGCCATCTAATCCAGTTTTTATGGGAAAAAATCTAGCTTCCTCTAAAAACTGGGAATTGAGCTCCCATGTGATCCAGCTATACCACTCCTAGGGATATAACCTAGGACAGGTGTCAGCAACCTGCATCTCCAGAGCTGAATGCAGCTCTTTTGAAGCTTTGCCACAGCTCTGACAGCAGGGCCCATAGCAGGGGTGCGGGGAGTGGCAGGTTGCCATCTACTTGGGGTCACTAGGCAACTACAGCGTCCTTGTCCTGGCCCAGCCTCTTCCCTCACATCACAGCAAGTAACGTCACTGAGGTCATGTTAAGCGTGCACCTCTGCACTGGGGGGAAGGAGACTGCTGTGAGGGAAAAGAGAAGTGCTGACAGAGGGGACACTGAAAAATAATAAAAACAAAAACAGGGGCCGGAGAGATAGCATGGAGGTAAGGCGTTTGCCTTTCATGCAGAAGGTCATCAGTTCGAATCCGACTTCCCTTATGGTCCCCCGTGCCTGCCAGGAGCAATTTCTGAGCATGGAGCCAGGAGTTTCCCCTGAGCACTGCCGGGTGTGACCCAAAAACCACACACACACACACACACACACACACACACACACACACACACACACACACACACACACACACAAAGGCAAAACGATAATAAAACAAAAACAAATAAGAGGAAAAAGGGAGAAGGAAAAAGAAGACAGAAAGGACAGAGAGGACTGAAGTAAAAGAAAGAGAGGGCTTGCAGTGTGACTGTTAATGGGAGTCGCCAGTAAAGTGAGTGAGTGGAGAGCAAGAGTCTGAAAGAGAAAAAACAGCAGCCAGGTAAGAAAAAATTAACAGATATTAATTTTTGTTGTTGGTTAAGCATGGAAGATGGGTCCTTATATAAGGTGACAGTGTAAGAAAGTTGTGGCTATTATATAAAAATATTTAAATAAATAAATTTAATTATTTTTTACATTTTATATTCATATATGTATAGGTCTTCTCCAACATTAACTATATTAAAAACAAACATTGATCACACCTCATAAATAGATGATAGCTTACAAGCCTGTGTGAAAATGAAGGTAATGTCTTACAGCCCTGATGTGCAGACACTGTGCACTGAGGATCGGGAGCAAAAAATCTCATTAAACAGGTAAATTAAATATTTTAGTTAGCTATTAATTTGCACAAATATATTTTACATCGTTAAGTCAAAAGGTTCTTTCTTTTTCTTCAGATAGACAGCTAACTGCACGATCCTGTTTATAGCATTAAGATAAGAAACAATGTATGTTTATTTGTTTTAAATGCCGCAATGATCTTGCAGCTCCCAGGATTTTTTTTTCCTTAGAAAACAAGTGCAAGTGGCTTTTTATATCTTAAAGGTTGCAGACCCCTGCCCTAGGAACACAATATAAAAATGCCCTCTGCATGCTTATGTTCATTGCTACTCTATTTACAATAGTCAGAATCTAGAAATATTCCAGATGTCCAAAAACAAATGAGTGGCAAAAGAAACTGTGGTATATATACACAATGGAATACTATGCAGTCATCAGGAAAAATGAAATCATGAAATTTTCCTATACATGGATACACATGGAAACTATTGTGCTGAGTGAAACGGGTCAAAAAGAGACGGACAGACAGAATTATCTCATTTATTTGTGGTATATAAGGAAAATTTAAAAAAAAGTAGTATGGTAAAAATACCCAGAGATAATAGAAATGAGGTTTGATAGGACCAGCCCATGATATGAATCTTACCACAAAGTTTGGTGAGTGAGTGCAGTTAGATCAATAACTACACCAACAACTATCATGACAATGGCAGTGAGTGAAATAGAATGCCTATCCGGAAAACAGACTGCGGGGGTGGGGGGTGGGGGGTGGGGGGGGTAGGATATGGGTGGGACATTGGGGTGAGAAGGTTGCACTGGTGAAGGGGGTGTACTTTTTATGATTGAAACTCAACTAAACATGTTTGTAACCATGGTGCTTAAATAAATATATTAATAAACACAAAATTTTAAAAATAAAAACTGTATTATGAATAACTTTATAAACCATGGTGTTTAAATAAAATTTAAAAAGATGTCTACTTTTTACAAGTTTAAATTATAAAGGGAGGTTGGGAGAGTCAGGCAATTCAGATTGCCAGCAGTTTTTAACACAACTACAAATGCCTAACATTTGGGATTGTTAGTACTGAGACTAGGCATACAAATTCTAGCTTCATGGCAAATTTTCTTTCTTTCTTGAATCATCCACCTTTTCTTTCAGATTCTTCCTTCATACTCCACAGAGCAGTAGTGATGTTCAGATTTAAAATTCCAACTGAAAATACTTGGTCTGTGTTGTGATCTCTCTGGACCTGTGTGGTCTCCAACAAATAAGCCATCAGAACCACCAACTGACATAGTACAGACTGGAACTCTCTGAAAAGCACACTATTCTCTGAAGAACCACCTCGCAGCTATCAAATTATGTGGCCAGATTATTACGGAAGGTTCTATCAATAGCTCTTGAAATCCAAAATATCTCCAAGGAAAACCTTATGAGAGCTACAAACTATGCTATGTGTCATAAAGTGAGGTCCAGAAAGATTTTGTTTGGAAAAACAAAAGTCAGAAGCCAGCATTGCTAGGTTATCTTCTTAAGGAACTCCCCCTTAAACTCCTTTAAGGTATCTGTGTGATTGAATGGTTTTTACCCTAATTCATTCTGCTTCCATCATTCAGGTATGTCATAGTAGTTTATATACAGTAGTATATATAGTAGTTTATATACAGACATCATCTACTTAGGATAAATTTGAACATGATAAGAGCAAGACTGCCAATGTTAGAACCAGAGAAAATCCTATTATTTTAAATTCCCACAATAGATTTTCTTTCTTTGTGAGAGTTCTTACTATTTGCTCAAATATAGAGAATGTAAGGGAACATGCTGATATGATGTTAATATTTCTTAAAATAGAGCATGAGCATAAAATTGTTAAATATTCATAATTTTTCCTTGTACTACTATTTAAAATCAGTATATATTAAAAAAACTCAGTGATAATATGAGTACTTAAGAAAGTCATTAACATTGCTTTATGAAGGGTTAGCTCCCCTACCTGAAAGACTATCTTGATTTGGCTTACAACCCTGACCACTGATTTACATTCTTTGCTGCATGCTTGCCTGCACCTATTAGACAATTAAATATTAATAGGGTCTTGGTGTCTGTCATTATTAATTTTAGAGAGTAACAAGGACATGCTGAACCATAGTATTGATAGATTTGTATAATATGTTAATCATAGCACTCATTACTCATCTCAGGTTCCAATTTTTTCAAGTGATTTTTACCTACTAATTTTATCTGATATTTCATATTTTGTCATTTCCAATTATGCACATCTATTCCTTGGAAATCTATTTATATATGTATACTAAAATGTCTTTATGGCAACAATTTATTAAACAATATTTGTGACCCATCACAAAATGACAGATTCTGCTGACAAATACCTAGTCAATTTCGGTAAAAAATGAACACATTATTAAACTTGGCATAAAAAATCAAGTTATTTGTTTTATAAGTGAGAAAACTAAAGCAAAAAATAACATGATATTCTACAAACTATTATGCACAAATATGTAATCTTTATTAATATGAGAAGTTTAAAATGTACCCACTGTGCATTTGACAAGTTCATTTAACAAACAAAAATTCAAATAATTTGAAGGAATAATACACAGCTTCATGGATAAATAATAGGTCAGAAATTTCATAGACTTAAACCTATCTTTAAAAGAATAACTTAAGGCTATTTTAAGACAAGACATACTCTACGAACACACAAAACTTTCATGGAAAAAAGGTGCAAAACTCTATGGCAATAATCTATCTCAATGGCAATGGACTGAATGCACCAATTAAGAGACACAAATTTGCAAAGTGGATAAGAAATTTAATCCAGGGCTGAAGTGACAGCACAGCAATAGGGCATTTTCCTTGTATGCTGCTGACCCAGGACAAGCCCAAGTTCAGTGCCCGGCATCCCATATGGTCACCCACGCCTGCCAGGAGTGATTTCTAAGTACAGAGCCAGGAGTAACCCCTGAGCACTGCTGGGTGTGGCCAAAATTTTTTTAAAATAAAAAATAGCAAATTTGAATCCAATATTCTGGGTTCTGCAAGAAACATGTTTGAATAGCTAGAGCAAACACAGACTCAAACTCAAAAGGTGGAAGACAATCTTTCTAGCAAACAACTTCCTAAAAAATGGCTGGGGTTGCCATACTAATATCAGATGACATAGATTTCAGTCTTAAAAAAATTAAAAGGGGTTAAAAAAAAGACAGAGAGGGTCATTTTTAAGAATCAACAGATATGTACATCAAGAAGAAACCACACTTTTAAACATATATGAACCCCAAGAGAGGCCAGCAAGATAAATTACATGCTGGGTCACAAAACAAAACTCCATAAAATCAAGAAGACAGAAGCTATATTAATTATCTTCTCAGGCATTATGCACTGAAAACAGAAGTGAATTACAAACAGAAATGGAGAAATAACTCTTACCACCTGGAAATTAAACAGCATACTACTAAACAACAGAGAGAAAAAAGTAAAAGATTTCTAGAACAAATGAGAATGAGGGCCAGGGGTATCAGAATTTGTAGGACAAGGCAGAAGTGATATTAAGAAAAAAATTTATAGAGATCTTTGCAAGCATTGATAAGAAAGAAAGAAATGACCTACACAAGTAACTTAATGTTACTTAAAAAATTGAAAATGATTAACAAAATGAGCAGAAAGCAGGCAGAAGGAAGGAAATAATAAAACTTAATTAATGAACTGAAAACCCTAAAAACAATTTTAAAAGACTTTTAAAACCTCTTTTTTGTGTGTGATGTTCTGTCTGCTTTTGGTATCAGGGTGATACTAGCTTTATAGAAACTAAAAACTAAGAGTGTTTCCATTTTGGTGTTTTTTGTTTTTTGTTTTGTTGTTGTTTTTCAATTTTCTGAAAGATCCTGAAAAGGATGGGTAGTAGGTCCTTTTTAAAGATCTGAAAGAATTTACTAATGATTCACCTGGGCCCAGGCCTTTGTTTTGAGAAAGATTTTTGATTACCATCTCAATTTCCTCAATAGTGATAGGTCTGTTCTGATTTTCCAAATGATCTTGGTTTAACCCTGGAAGTTTATAAGAGTCTCAAAATGTATCCATTTTTCTAGATTCTCTTATTTTTGAGTATAAAGTTTCTCAAGGTAATCTCTGATAATCCTTCAAATTTCTATAGTGTATGTTTTGACATCCCCTCTTTTGTTTCTGATTGTTTATTAGTTATCTTTCTCTTTGTGAATCTTGCTTAATGGTTTATTGATCTTGTTTATTTTTCAAAAAAAAACTCTTGCTTTTATTGATCTTTTGTATTGCTTTTTGGGTTTCCAGTTCATTAATTTCTGCTATAAATTTTATTATTTCCTTCTACCTGCCCGAAGTGGAATTGGCAGTATACAGATTACTGATATAACTTAGCAAATAAAAACCATATAACGCCATCTAAAAATGGGGTGAAGAGAAATTTACAAACATCTCCTCAATGAAAAAATACAGGTGGCCAAAAGAAACATGAAAATATGCTCCACATAACTAATCATCAGGGAGATGCAAATCAAAACATCATTGAGATACCATCTTACACCACAGAGTATGACACACAATTCAAAAAACAAGAACAACCAGTACTGGTGTGGCTGTGGGGAAAAAGAGACTTTATTCACTGTGCAGGTGGGACTAGGCCAACTAGTCCAACCTTTCTGGAAAACAATACAGCTATTCCTCAAAAAAACTAGAAATTGAGTTCCCATATGATCCAGCAGTACCACCTTTAGGAATGGATATACCCTAGGCACACAAAAACACCATGCAAAAAGCCCTCTACATGCCAATGTTCATCGCAGCACTATTTACAATAGCCAGAATCTGTAAATGACCCAGGTGGCCAACAACAGATGAATGTCTAAAGACACTGTGGTACATATACTCAATGAAATACTATGTAGCCATTAGGAAAAATGAAGTTATGATATTTGCTTATACATAGAAGGACATGGAAATTATGCTGAATGAAATGAGTCAGAGAGAGAAGGATAAACATTAAATAATATCACTCATGCATGGGGCATAAAGAAAATAAATGAAAGCATAAGGGTAATATCCAGAGACTATAGAGATGAGAATTAGGTAGACCACTCCATAGCAAGAAGCTTGCCATAAAGAATGGAGATTGGGACCTGACTGATAGCACAGTAGTAGGGCATTTGCCGTGCACTCTGCGACTTGGGATGGACCCAGATTCCAACTCTAGCATCTTATATGGTCCCCTGAACTTGCCAGAGTGATTTCTGAGTGTAGAGCCAGGAGTAACCCCTGAGCACAGCCGAGTGTGGCCCCAAAACCACAAACCAAAAAAAAAAAATCAACAAAAACAAAGAGAGGATATTGCAGTTAGAGTAAAGAAGGGTCTACTATGAAAATGATAGTTGGAACTAAACATTCTGGACAAGAACTGAGAGCTAAAAAGGAGATAAAGTGATATGCATAGGTTCCCTTTGATAACAATAATGCATACCATAGTGTCAAATAATAATAAGAATAATAAGAATAATAGAGAAGAGAAGCAAAATGACTGTCCCAGAGACAGGCAATTGTGGATGAGTAGGAGGGAAACGGGGGATATTTATGGTGGGAAAAATTCACAGGTGACGGTGGTATACATTCTATGACTGAAGCTCGTTTATGAATAATTTTGTAACCACAGTGCTTAAACAAATTAATTATTAATAAAAGAAAGAAAAAATGGTACATCTTTACAATGGAGTACTATATAGCTGTTAGAAAAAATAAAGTCATGAAATTGCTTATATAGAGATTATATGGAAAGTATTATACTGAGCTAATGAGTTGGAGGAAAGGGTTAAATATATATTTTTAAACTCATAAGTGGAATATAAAAAACATGAGATGGTATGGTAATACCCACAGACAATAGAGACAAGATCCAGAAGGGCTGGTCCATGATAGGAAGCTTTGCCACAAAGAGACATAGTGCAGAAAAGGGATCAGTGATAGTTGGAAATGATCACTCTGGACAGAACTGGGTGATGTAAAGTGATATCCCTTCAGTAATAGTATTAAAAACCACAGTGTCGGGCCCAGAGAGATAGCACAGCGGCATTTGCCTTGCAAGCAGCCGATCCAGGACCAAAGGTGGTTGGTTCGAATCCCGGTGTCCCATATGGTCCCCCGTGCCTGCCAGGAGATATTTCTGAGCAGACAGCCAGGAATAACCCCTGAGCACCGCCGGGTATGGCCCAAAAACCAAAAAAAAAAAAAAAAAAAAAACCAAAAAAAAAAAACCCACAGTGTCTAAAAGGGGAAAAAAGGAGAGAGAGGGAGAGAGAAAGAAGATAAATGTTTACCGCAGAGACAGAGACAGGCAGGGGAAAAGGAGGTGGGGAGGGCAGGATGGAAACTGGAGACATTGGTGGAAAATTGTGTGGGAAATTGTGTACTGGTCAAGAGATGGATGTTGGATATTGTGTAACTGAAACTCAATCATGAACAATTCTGTAATTGTATCTTGTGGTGATTCAATAAAATATTATTTTAAAAATACAATGCATCAAAACAAAAGAGAAATGATCACTTATCTCCTCAAAATAAAAGTGATGGGAAAATGTATTGATAATTGTCTTAAATGAGAAAGGTTTATGCTTCACATCCAATTATGTTGAGCACAATCTATATTAGTCATGATAAATGAACATTCAATTATGCCTCATAGTACTGCATTATTGCTTACTCACTAGAGTAGCCTAGTATCTAAAGAAAGAACCTCATTGAAAGGGTCAAGAATGAATGAGAACCAAAAAAAAAAAAAATTGATTCCCTGCATTATTCCTTTCATAGTTTTATTAACTGCTTCTCAAGTTGTTTCAACAGATGTAGAAATGTTTTCCATTTGGAGGCTGAAATATAAAATCATGCCTTATGTAAAGCTGTCTCTACCACAAAACAGATGGCAATGATACATCTTTTTAAACTAAGAGGTATGACTTTTCATAGCCTAAAGTCACAAGTCAAAATAGCAAAAGGCTTTTTTAACTATTTTCTTAGCTCACAACTAACATGCTTTTTTTTTAAAGAAAAAAAGGGGGGGGCAACAAACTATACCCACCCAATAATTAGGGAAGTTGCTTTTAATTTTAATTATTGTAGGTCTTATTTAAAATCAACACAATCCAAGTCCCTTAACATGACCTTGAAGCAGTCCAGAGGTCTTCAATTATAAAATGCAAATCTCAGCCAACCACCCCTAAGTGTTCAATAATGAACTCTGTGACACAGAACAATAAAGTGAATGCAAAGAAAGATTAGATGTGAGGATTAGAGAGAGAGCTGAGTGGTAGAGCACCAGCCTTGCTTGGTCTCTGACACTGATCCATATGGTGAGATTGATATTGATAAGAGTGCCATTTGGATTTGCAAGATTGTACCCTCTCCACATTCAATACATGGGAGCGATGTAACTGAGTATGTAGCCTGTCACTGGCACTGCAGCCAAGGGAATGGAAGATTTCTAAAAGGAAGTTTGGAGGAATTAGAAATGTGGAGTCCCATAGGACTAGTCAATGTCTTTTTATGAATAAAAAGACACCAGAGAGCTTTCTTTTTCTTTACAGAGATATTATGTGAGAGTACCTCTAGACTGGAAAAAGAATTTTCTGGGATTGAGTAATATTGCAGCAGCTAGGGTGCTTGTCTTGCACGCAGCCAACCTGAGTTTGATCCCCAATATTACATATTTTCCTTGGAGCCTGCCAGGAGTGATTCCTCAGTGCAGAGCCAGAAGTAAGCCTTGAACATCACCAGGTATGGCCCAAAAGCTAAAATGAAAGCAACCTACAAACAGCAACAAAAACCTAGGGGAAAAAAATTTTAATCAAGAGATTTCTCAACCATCAAAACTCAATTATGCTGGCATTATAATCTCTGACTTCCTGTCTACAGAACTGTAATAAAGCACAGTTCTGTTGTTTATGCCACTCAGTTTATGCTTTTTTTTTTTTCTAAATAGCATATTTCAGCCTATTTTGTAGCCTGAGATAACTAAATCTCATGGAGATAGGTATTCGGCGGAGAGTTATTTCTGTTAAAAATAGGGTCATTTTAAAAGCAATGGGCAGTTTTTACCTTCATATTCATGGAAATGAAAGTTTCCTATAAATATACCCCTAGGTTTGCCACCCTTAAAACAGCAAACAAAAGCATAAAACGTGCAAATGAATACAGACTTTCTCAGAAAAATAAAGCAGTCAACTCTATTTTTTATATGTTTTATGATTTCATGTTTCAATGGTAGAAGATAAGAGCAAGGACATTTCTGGACCCCATTATGAAGGATCTGGGTCCTTTTCTTGTTGAGACCAACCTTAGACCAAATGGGGAAACATCTACTCTTTTGCCCTGGACCTTGCACCTTGCACTCTGCATGCTTTTCTGTCATCCATAAATTGATGCACATTAACTGAGGTGACCATAAGCCTCCAATAAATAGTGACTGCAAAGAAAAGGAAATGTGCTAAATTTTACTATTTAGTTTGTTTGTTCCCTTCTTATTTTGATACATCTGAAGCTTCCTATATGATTCCATTTGGCCTCATTACATTTGGGCTCGTACAAGGCTAACATGTACTCCTATGTTTGCCAGCTTCCTGTGGTCAAAAGTGAAGATGCTCTCAGAAAAAAAAAATCAGACTCTAATAAACTAAGGGTTTTCCCTTGCTTTTAAAAAAAATTGAAAAAAGAATAAAATGTTATTGCCATGCAGGTAAGTATAGAGGTGGAAATGAAAGCTCTATCACTGCAAGCTTTTTTCCTTTTTTTTTTTTTAATAAAATTGATTTGGATCAATTTGAGATAACTGCTGGGAGATGCAAGCTTCTCCTTTCAAATACAACATTTGTTTTTGTTTCCAATCTGAGCTCTAAAAGAACATTGCTAGTATTTTTCCAGTAACACAATGCAGTTGGAGAAGAGTTAAAATAAGAAACTCTACTTGCTTAATCTGCCAGAAAACACAGGAGAGGAGCAATCAGCTCTGGGGAAAGTCGCTCTGAATGAGGTATGCCTGGCTGCTTTAGGCCATGCTGTTTGTCAGTCTTTCAAAATTCAAGTCATTACCAGATGCTGATCTACTATAATATTGTGATATTTTATCTGATTACACTCACCTGATTGTGCCGTATCTGCTATTTGCCTTCCCATTCTTCCATGTATATTAAATGCAGGTGCTTTTATTATTCTGAGAGCTAGAAAGTGTTGACTGCTTTGAATATAAATGGGGATATTATATCATTAACTTGCTCCAAAAGCAGGGCTATTCGCTGTGTAAATCACATGCAAGGTATCTAGTGGAGATACAATAAATTATAATGTCCTGAGAAAGAAAGCAATGAGTAATGGATCAGGAGATAAAAATTTAAGGCATTGTTAAAGAAGGGTAATCTTCAAACTCCTATTTGGTTCTTTTCAACTAGCATGGGTTGATAACATAATCTTTATATTAGAAACTTTTTAAAGTTTATTTTCTTAAAAAATACTTGAAGCAATGAATCATAACATTAAATTTTATCACTAATAAGATTGTAATCAGAACATGATCACTAACATTTGATGATTAGTTTAAGTAAAAAGAACACTGAAAATACCTGTATAATATTTGTGAGAAATACACTTTGCTTAAACAAATAAATTCTTACTTTACCTAGGTCTTCTGCTTAAATAAGGTGAACAAATGGGTAATGCTTTAAGCATTTCCAGACATTAAAAGGTGAATGGTTTAGAATTTGGTTGCAAATTTCAAAGGAAGCAATATGCAGTGAGTTAAGGCAGAACCGTGATATTGTGTGGCTGCCCAACAGTCTGGGGTTATACGCTCTGCTTAGTTTCCATGATGTTGGCCTCACAAAAGTTAATCCACAGTTATTTAAGTGGAAATTTTCAGAAAATCCATTTTCAGAGCAAATGTTATGTGAGAGTTTAAATGAGTCACTGCCCTCTGTTGGATAGAATATCAGATGGTCTGTTCATTTGTCAGTATGTCAAATTCTTCTACCTATGGAACAGCTGGGAACCAGGACTCATAAAGGAGTCCTGTCTGCCGGAAGCCATGTGACCAGAGTCATCCTCTATATCTGAATTTAGGAGACAGAAAACAAGTATGAGGACAAGGACTCAGGTTCTTTCTCTTGTACAGTTAAGAAGTATATGGTTTCTGCCATAATCCCTTCCACATTCATGTACAAGCTAACTCTAGTAGCATAGGTGTAGTTGCTATATTTATGCTGTTCACCAAAGGCAAAACAATCTATTCTCTTTTCTCTGGACAACTGTGCAATGAAAATTCCTCTAAGTCAAGATTGTTAATAAAACCAAGAATTCTTTATTATTATGTTTTGTTTTAAGATCACACACAGCTGTGCTCAAGATTTATTCTTGGCTCCATGCTTAGGGGTCGATCACTCCTGGAAGGGTCAGGAGAGTATATGTAGTATCAGGATTGAACCTGGTGTGGCTGTAGACAAGGCAAGCACTTTACCTATTTAACATCACTCCAATTTCTTCTTTACTACTTACTGTTAAGTCAGATGCTTAAAAACAAAACATTAATATGGTAGAATATTTTCAATTATGCCATATTTACACACATTTTTCAGGACATTGTATATAATAGATCTTACAAAACTTGATTAAAGTTAATTTGTTCATACACAAAGATATTTTATATAGTTAATAATGCCTATTCTTTAAAATTATAAAAATTAGTGAAAAGTTAAAATAAATATCCTCCTTATAAAAGCTAAAAATTAGATAACATAGAAGGATAACTTATATGGGGAGGGCAGCAGAGTGATAACACAGCAGGTAGGACATTTGCCTAATGTTACCCCTCCCCCAACTTCCTGCCCATCTTACCTAGATAGTGAGACCCTCCCACAATTGGGACGGGTCTGTGGATGGTAATTAAAGTGGTGGGGGGGGAGGAGGGAGGAAGACACAGCAGGAAGGAGATCAGAGACACAGGTTGGGTGCAGAGAGGCCGGTTAATTTAAAGGCCATGTGAGAAATATGCACATGGCAAATAGGGCCTTGTAATAAAAATTTTATGTCTCCTGAAATTTTATCTGACTGCTGTGGATCATTTCCTTGCTGTTACCCTGATACCTACAGACCTGCCAGTCCATAGGGACTAAAGGTGTAGGGCCAAGCTAAGAAAGACCTCACTATCCATCCATGCACCTCTAGGACTTTATAATTAATAATTAATGGAACACATTGGCATCCAGACATGGACTTGAACCCTGGACCCTCAGATTAAAAGTCTGATGCTCTATTGACTGAGCTACTTTATGCAGCTGACCTGGGTTCAATCCTCAGCATCTCATATGGTCATCCAAGCCTGCCAGGAGTAATTTCTGAGTGCAGAGCCAGGAGTAAGCCCTGCACACTACAGAGTGTGCCACCCCCCAAAAAAAATTAAAAAGAGGGTGTATATATATATGAATCACAAGTAGCCAAAGTTCCTTATGTATAGAAAGTAATAAACAAAAAAAATGTTGAACTTCATAAAAGTTAGTACATTTATTTATTAAAACATACCATTAAGCTCTCCGCCCAACTGCAAACCTTCCGCTCACCTTTCCCTGGACTGCTAGGACTTCGGGCCAGGTTTGGGAATGCCCCACCCCTTACCGCCTGACCAAAAGTGTCTAATTTATACCGTATAGGTCTAGTCAGCTCAGACCTAACACTCAATTTTCTCAGATAATCTACATCCATAAAACAGAATAGCAAAACACTGAAGCAGCTTATAATATCCCTATCATATTTAGACAAGCCACCTGGCTAAGAAAAATAAACTCTAAATTGGATATACCTTCAAGCACCTCTAATACACTCAGTACAGCAGACCACTTTATTAAACAACCCGAAAACTCAACATTTAAAACTGCCAAATGCAAAGAAATATGGGTAAAGTAAGGAAACACTGGCAGCTGGAGAAATGGAGAGAAATCCTATCAAGTTTCCAAGTTCAACAAAATGCACGAGCCCAATAGATGAGGACCCAAATGAATGCCCTAGCAATGGAAATCAAGGAATTACTAACCTGCAAGATTAATAAATCTATAAATGAAAAATTCAACCAACTAAAGAAGAACTTTTATAGACGATGAAAGAATCCATACAACTGTAACTAAGGAAATAAAATGTTAGCAAGCCACAATATTATAATTACACAGTTAGAAGAATGCTTAGAGGAACTTGAAGAAAAACTACAAAACAACAATGACAAGTCAATAAAAATCAAGAGACAAAACATAGGAAGAAAAAAGTTAGGTACCAAATAAACAAAGATAAGATAAATAACCTACAATTGTAGGAATACCAGAAGGGGAGGAAAGGAAAAGGAGAACAAATAGTGAGGGGAATTTATAGCAGAGAATTTTCCTACCCTCTGGAGAGAGATGCCTGTACAAATGCAGGAGGAGAAAAAGAGTCCTAAAAAATAAGACCCCTAACAGACCACATCAAGACATAAAGTAATCCATTGTCTAAAAAAATGAATTCTTTAAAGCAATAAGGGAATGAAAACCCTCAAATACAAAGGAAGGGACATAAGAAACAAAACCCAGAACCTACCCATTTGAAACAATTCAAGAAGAGAAGACAGTAGAGTTCCATATTTAAACTTCTGAGTGAAAGAAACTTTCAACCTAGAGTCCACTACCCACAAAACTCTCATTCATGTGAAGGAAGAACTAAAAACATTCTTAGTTAAAAACGAACTCACACTATTTGTGCTAACTAAACCATCCCTAAATGAACTACCCAAAGCTGTATTACACAATCTAAACCTCCGATTGTAACAAAAACCACTCTACTCAATACAATAAATACCACAACAACCCTCTCTGTCAATAATCTCTTTAAATGTCATCGGGCTAAATTCCCCCATTAAAAGACACAGAGTAGAGAGGTGGATCAGAAAACAAAAACCAGCTATCTACTGCCTGCAAGAAACACACCTTAAAAGAACAGGATAGACACAGGCTTAGAATAAAAAGAATAGAGGGCTCTCAATGCTACTGCTTTTGCTGTGTCCCATAGTTTCTGATAGTTTGTGTCTTCATTGTCATTTGATTCCAGGAAAGTTTTGATTTCCTCTTTGATTTTATCTTGGACCCACTGATTGTTCAGTAGTAGGCTGTTTAATTTTCAGTTGTTAAAGTTTTTCTTCTGTGTCCATTTGTAGTTCACATCTAATTTCAGAGCCTGTGGTAAGCAGAGGTAGCCTGAAAAATTTCTATCCTCTTGATTTTATGGAGGTATGTTTTATATGCCAGCATGTGGTCTGTCCCAGAGAATGACGCATGTACATTAAAGAAGAATGTGTATCCACGTTTCTGGGGATGGAGTGTACTATATATACGTACTAGGCCTCTTTCTTCCATTTCTCTTTTCAGGGCTAGTATTATTTTTGTTTGGTTTCAGTCTGATTGTCCTACCAAGTGTTGACAGAGCCATGTTGAGGCCTCCCACAATTATTGTGTTACAATTGATATCCTCTTTCTAATTTGTCAACAATTGTATTAGATATTTTGCTGGTCTCTCATTGGGTGCGTATATGTTTAGTAGTGCGATTTGTTCCTGTTGCACATATCCCTTGATTAGTATGAAGTGTCCATCTTTGTCCCTTACAACCTTTCTGAGTCAAAGTTTGTGTCATCTGATATTAATATGGCTATGCCAGCTTTTTTAAGGTTTCTGTTTGCTTGGATGATTTTCCTCCAGCCTTTGATTTTGAGTCTGTATTTGTTCTGACTATTCAGGTATGTTTCTTGTAGGCAGCAAAAGGTTGGATATTTCTTTTTGATCCATTTAGTCACTCTGCATTTCTTAATTGGTGCATTTAGTCCATTGACATTGAGGGAGATGATTGTTATGGGATTTAATGTCATCTTTGTGTATAAGTTTGCTGTGACTGTTGGTCTGTCTTGTCTTAAATTAGACCTTTCCGTTTTTTCTTTAAGGCTGGTTTTGCATCTGTAAAGTTTCTGAGCAGTTTGCTTATCTGTGAAGCTATGTATCCTCCCTTCAAACCCCAAATGTGAATTGTGCTGAGTGCTGTATTCTAGGTGAAGCATCCATTTTCATTCAGTTTTGTCATAATATCCCACCACTGTCTTCTGGTCTTGAGAGTTTCATGTGACATGTCTGCTGTAAATCTTAAGGATGCTACTTTGAATGTAATTTCCCTTTTAGATGTTGCTGCTTTCAGTATTCTATCTCTGGGATTCGTCACTGTGACTAGGATGTGTCTTGGTGTGTTTTTCTTCGGGTCTCTTTTAGCTGGTAATCTTCGGGTATGCAAGATTTGATTGCATGCAGTCTTTAGCTCTGGGAGCTTCTCTGTGATGATGTCTTTGTTGATTCTTCCTGGGGATCACCTTCCTGGACCTCTGGGACTCCAGTGATTCTTATGTTGTTTCTATTGAGTTTATCAAAGACTTCCATGTTCATCTATTCACATTCCTTGAGTACTTTCTCCATTGTCTGATTGTTTGCCTTAAGGTTCTTTTCCAATCTTTTCTGCTGTATGGAGTTGTTCTGTATTTCATCTTCCAATTCACTGAATTTGTCCTCAGCTGCTGTTACCCTGTTGGAGAGGCTTTTCATTGAGGTATTCAGTTCAGCTACTGTGTTTTTCTGATCTGTTATTTCAGTTTGGAGTTTTCTGATCTCTGTCTTTGTGTTCTGTTCAGCTAGAGCTGTTTTCTTTGATTTCCATGACGGTCCTCAATATTTCTATTTTAAATTATTTATCTGAGAGATTAATCAAATGGTTGGTATTTTTTTGGGTCATGACAGCTATCATCTTCATTCTCTGTGCATGGTGTTGCCCATTGTCACGTTTGTAGTGTAATTTTTTTTCTGTGTGTTATGGTGGGGTTCATTAGTTAGAAAAAGTGTGCTACCACGATGTGAAGTAGAGTGGCTGTGCTCTTCTGGAATTTCTAGGAGGCAGTTTTTGCTGGGCCTTTCTTGGCCTTCTCAGTAGATTTTCAGGAGACAGAAGAGAAGAGAAGCACGCAAAGCCAACAGGTCTTCTCAGTCTCTCCCAGTTGCTAATCACACAACAGGGGCACACCCCTCACACCTCTCCATAACAATTTTTTAAAAAGTGGATCAAACACTCCTGAAATTCATTTGGAACAATCGTGGCTCTTAAATAAAGATTTATATTTAAAAAAAAAAAAAGAATAAGAGGGCCCAGAGAGATAGCACAGCGGTGTTTGCCTTGCAAGCAGCCGATCCAGGACCAAAGGTGGTTGGTTCAAATCCCAGTGTCCCATATGGTCCCCGTGCCTGCCAGGAGCTATTTCTTTTTTTTTTTTTTTTTTTTTTTGGTATTTGGGTCACACCCGGCAGTGCTCAGGGGTTATTCCTGGCTCCAGGCTCAGAAATTACTCCTGGCAGGCACGGGGGACCATATGGGACGCCGGGATTCGAACCGATGACCTCCTGCATGAAAGGCAAATGCCTTACCTCCATGCTATCCCTTTCTGAGCAGGCAGCCAGGAGTAACCCCTGAGCACTGCCAGGTGTGGCCCCAAAACTAAAAAAAAATAAGAAAGGAAAGAAAGAAAGAAAGAAAGAAAGAAAGAAAGAAAGAAAGAAAGAAGAAAGAAGAAAGAAAGAAAGAAAGAAAGAAAGTAAAAAAGAAAGAAAGAAAAGAAAGAAAGAAAGAAAGAAAGAAAAGAGAAAGAAAGAAAGAAAGAAAAGAAAGAAAGAAAGAAAGAAAGAAAGAAAGAAAGAAAGAAAGAAAGAAAGAAAGAAAGAAAGAAAGAAAGAAAGAAAGAATAAGAGGTTGAAAATCAATTATTCAAGCCAATGGGGAAAAAAGGCAGGATAGCCATTCTTATATCAGACCAAATTTCATTCAATCTCCAGAAAGTGCTCAGAGACCAAGACAGTCACTACTTACTGATCAGGGGAACATTAGACCAAGAAGTATTAACTCTGATCAATATTTATGTGCTGACTATAAAGCCAGCAGAATATGTAAGGCATTTGCTCACAAACCTAGAGAAACATATGGAAAGAAATATAATAGTAGGAGGAGATTTCAATACTCCACTATCAGCACTACATAGATCCACCTGGCAGAAAATTAGCAATGACATAAGAGCCCTAAATGAGAAATAAGAGGAAATAGGACTAATGGACTTATACAGGTCTCTCAACCCAAGAAAGAAGAATAAACATTCTTCTCAAGTGCACATGGAACCTTCTCTAGAATAGACCATGACTTAGGATATAAATCTAACTTGCACGAAGTCACAAACATAAGGATTATCAGAGCACTCCATTAGATCATGTTCTATCCTTGGCACCACATATGATCTCCCAAGTATTACCAAGAATGATTAATGAGCACAGAGCATTGACAGGTGAGGCCCAAATACTAAAATCAAACAAATCAACAAACTAAAATAGTGGTGACAGGGTTTGTGTTCAGCTGTAGAGTGCATGCCAAACATGAGTTAAGACCCTGGATTTGGTCCCTTGCATGATAATTTTGATTATCATGTATCAGGGGCAGTGTCAGCTCAGTGCTTAGGGTTCACTCCCAAGGTGCTCTGATAACAATCCAGTGCTTGGGGATCAAATCTTGGCCTGCCTAACCAAGAACTATCTTTCCATACTGCAACTCTGGCTTGTTTCCTATCAATTGGAAAGAGTATTTAATCTGACCTTCTAGCTTTCTGGTTTGCTGAAATCATTTTCATTCTTTAATTTTGTTTTTAGGTTTTTGAGTTAATGTTTGCCACACACATTTGCCACACAGATGCATTTTACATTGAGATTTATAAATTCAATTTTGATGCATATTAAACTCAGTGCCCTTTTTAAAGAGCCAGTAGGGATTAGGAATAAAGTGTTCAGGGGCCTCTGGGATAATTCATGAGTAAGTGACTGCCTTGCAGGCAGAAGGCTAAACAATTAATTCCTGGCACTGCTACATGCACCAAGTGTAATCTTGAATGCTTATGCTATAGCTAATGCCCCAACAAAGTGTACAATCTCCAATGTGACTCAACAAAATTTAAGATCTCTGGTATACCACAAAAAAGAGTACGCAAATACTGCAACCAAAATTGCAAGTACCTTGGGGCTGGAGTGATGGTGCAAGCGCTAAGGCGTCTGCAGCACTACTAGCCTAGGACTGAACACAGTTCAATCCCCAGGCGTCCCATATGTTCCCCCAATCCAGGAGCCATTTCTGAGTGTATAGCCAGAATAACCTCTAGCATCACCCGGTGTGGCCTAGAAAAACAAAACAAAACAAAAAATTGCAAGTACTGCCATCAAGTGTGTGGTTATACAAAGAAAATGGAGGTGGGAAAAAGAATCAGGAGTTCAACTCAAAATGCTTTCTCATGGAGATGAATGTGTCTTGGTGCTAGAATGCGTGCCTCTCATGCATAAGTCCTGCTCCCTCTGCCCAGCTCCTGTCTGTTCCTAGTACCTTGCATGCACAATGTCTCTCCTACATCATGGGATTTCACTCTGCATTTTTGTATCCTGTCACACATTCCTTTCCAAAGGGAAATGTCCAAAATCTGTCTCTTGGCACTGAGTCCTCTATATGTACTTCTTAAAAGATCAACTCTTCCTATGCTTAATTCAGTTTTTAGTACTTATATTCCTTTTTATTTAAAATATCTTCTTCATGAGATGCATCACTGTCCTTGTTAACTGAAATTGTGAAAGAAAAAACCCATTCTGTTTTTTTAAAAAAAAAAAAGCCTATTTAAATGTTAAAAAGTTATGAAAGTAGTGGAATAAAACAGTGTATGAGGACTACTAAAAATGTGGCACAATTGATAAAATGTTATTTCCAAATTTCTAGACAACATGTATGACTACTTCTAACTATTTGAAACTCACTGAAGATTCTTCAAGATATTTTCAGGTATATCTTACCACCTCCTTCTTCCTCTACAGAGATGGAAAAGAGATTGCTTGAATTTCATAGTTTACTTGATGGTTCAAATCATAATCACTTGCTTTTATATCATCTCCTTGTTTATCTGTAGAGTCAGAGAATGTTATCAGGATTCAACCAGGGAAACAGAGGTTATTAGGTAACATCCTGTCAAACAGCAAGAAGTTTATAGTCTCTGTGACTGTTACTAAAGAAAGATCACCAGGACCAGTAATGTTTTTGGCTACCAAGGTAATATTTTTATACAAATTGCTAAGAAAAGCATTTATATGGCAGAGATACTGCATAATCCAGACTCATAAATATGACAAAAATAAAACAGCTAGACCCCAGAATATCTTATTGGTGGGTTTTCTCAGAACACTGATAAAATCTATACTTTTTCATCCATGACATTTGGTTAAAATTTGGCATACTAAGCAGTCACAGAAAATTTTATGAAATTTGTGACTGACTAAAATTACAATGTGCCTCCATACACTGATATTCCAGTTGCTGACCTATTAATCTTTATTAGTTTGTAAAAATTTCTTGATTTCTAGGGATTCACTAAAATCCAAAATCTGTATTTCTGTATTAGAAAACACAGAGACCATTCTTTAAAGTCAAAGGAAGTTGAGTAGGTATTTGCTTATAGACTATCTCATCCATCTAGAGATTGATCTCTGCCAAGTTCTCTGCAATTTTTTGACTCTGTTATTTATGAAGAGCTGTGGCATCCTGTTTCAAAAATTACCAACCAGTCAGCACTGATGGGTATGTATTTTTCTTGTGCACTCAGTGGCAAGAAACATATATAATAAATTCTTAGGAACTTTATCTCTTTCAGTTAAAGTCAAGTAACTGCTGACTCAAGGAATTGCCACAAAATCCATTCCTAGGTAATGGGAGGCTCACTCTCTACAAAAAAAAAAAAAGTATTTCAATACTTCAGAAATTCTTTAAAAATACAAAATGTTACCACTTTGAGATACAAAATAGGGAACTATATTCCATGCTGAGAAATTATTTTATATTTTTGTACTATTAAATGTGTTCCCAATGGAAATATAACAACAGAATAATCACCCACATGACCATTTGATTAAAAAAGTTTTTAACAAACTTATTTTACTTTTATGACTGCAGATAGACATTATTAACCATCTGCCTTTGTATTATTTAAAAATTATACAAATAAACATTCTCTTACAGCCAGAAAACTGTTATTCATTGAATTGTACATTTATTCCCCAATAACTCTTTTTGCCACTTTAAAAAGGGCCTAAAGTTACCATCATTTCAACTCTTTAAAATTCATAAGCTATAATACTAAGAAAAACAGACGGCAATTCAGTATTTCATGGCAAATAAAGCCTTAAAAGTTCTTTCTTTTTTAACTTACCAGCATTATCAATTATTTCCTTTTGAGAAAATAAATAAGAAAAAATAAAGAAGTAAAATAATGAAATTTAAATCCTAATGTACACTGTTAAAGGAAAGAGAGTGACCCAAATATCAGTAGAGGGTTCTGCTAACAATCTTACATAGGCAGTATTCTTTTGTATAATAGCCAACATGGTTAAAGCAGTTAACATTTCACAAACTAAAGCAGTTAACATTTCACAAACAACACATCATATTAAATTAATAGTTATTTGTTCTGTAGGAAAGAAAATAAATAAAAGAGAGATAAATGAAATAGGAGAGATAAAGTTTAAGTTCTTAGTGTATGCTTTGAACCAAATTTATCATGACTATAGAAAGACCCTAAAGAATACAAGTCAGAATACACAAAAGAAAAAAAAATTGTATTGAAGATTTTGATATGCGCACTCAACCAAAATTTTACATGTCATCATTTCAATTATGTGTATTCAAAGATTAATACAATCAAGGTTCTTTTAAGATGCTCTCAATAGGCTGAAGAGAGTATGAGGAATAGATGCCTGCCTTACAGGTAGCTGAGCAGTTTTAGTCCTTGACATAGCATATGGTTACTGACACATGCCAGAAGTGATCGCTGAACACAGAGCCAGGAATAAACCCTGTCAGTGTAACCAAAGGGGAGAAAAGGATTGTTTCCAATAACCTCTCTACATCCTATTTGTATCCTAATAAAATCCCCCTTGAGTATGGATTAAAGTTAATAACAACAATAATGGAAATCATAAAAATGATAGCCCCATTTCCTCTCTGTTGCACTCACTCTCCTCAACAGGAGAAGGTAGGTGCCACAATTTAAGTGACCTATGAACTAATGGAAGAAGCTGAGGAAGTTCAATAGCTGATGACTAGAGAGGAACTGAGTTCCTCAGTTCAAGAACACCTATGTTCTTGAATCCTACCAAGAATAACATCAATGAGATTACAAGTGAAACCTCCCTCAGTTTAGCTATCAATAAGATTACAGTCCAGGGGCTAGAGAGATAGCATGGAAGTAAGGCGTTTGCCTTTCATGCAGGAGGTCATCTGTTCGAATCCCGGTGTCCCATATGGTCCCCCGTGCCTGCCAGGAGCAATTTCTGAGCCTGGAGCTAGGAATAATCCCTGAGCACTGCCGGGTGTCACCCAAAAACCACACAAAAAAAAATAAATAAAGATTACAGTCCAAAATTTATCTATTATAATTGCATCCACTGAGAGATCCCAACCTAAAGAACTCAATTAAGCTTCCTCCTAATTCTTGACCCTCAAGAGCCTGTGGGTTAACCTAAACAATGTTTATTGTTTTAAACAACATTTTAGCATAATTAGTTACACACAAATAGATAATTAATACAACATATTCAAGTTGATTCAAAATATATTCTATCATAAGGTTGGGCCCGGAGAGATAGCACAGCGGTGTTTGCCTTGCAAGCAGCCGATCCAGGACCAAAGGTGGTTGGTTCAGATCCCGGTGTCCCATATGGTCCCCCGTGCCTGCCAGGAGCTATTTCTGAGCAGACAGCCAGGAGTAACCCCTGAGCACCGCCGGGTGTGGCCCCAAAAAAAACAAACAAAAAAATTCTATCATAAGGTAAAATGTTCCCCAAAGACAGTATAGAAAGTGTACTTCCATAATATATACTGCTTTTAGAAAGCATTATTCTTTGTTTTTAAATGGTAGCATAATGATTCTCAATGTCTTTCAATAAAGTCCTAAAACTGTCTCCATATAAAAGATTCTGGAAGACTACTTAAGAACACACACTAATGATGTTTTGAAATAACTTCTATGTGGAAGCTGTGTTCAGCAGAGATATAATGTCATTATATCAGTTGTAGAAAGTACCATGGAAACAAAATGAGCATTAAAATATTTCAATTATATAAATATGATATCCCCTAAATTTTAAGATACAGAAAAAAAGTTAATGTATTTTGGTATTCTGAAAATGTAGTTAAATAGCTAGATGTTACTAAACCATAGTTTTATGGGCATTTCTCCTTAGTTAATAAAGTTAACTGTCAATTGGAAAATAACCTGAAAATGTACAAAAATCATAATATCAAGTGGCTTTATATAAAGGAACATATTAGTACAACCAACACAGAAATGAAGAAATAAGTATTACCAGGACCTGTTCACATCTCTTTCATGTTTAATTTTATTCAATCAAGAATTATTTTAACAGATTCTTTCATATATTTCCATACATTGTATACAAGAGTAATTTATCCAGACTCATTGCTATGAAATGACTAAACCAGAAGTAGACTGTTCATACCACAGATTGGGTTAATTTTGGTTGTTTACAAATAAGAATACATTTCTATGAATATTGAGAGGTTTCATCCAAATTTACTCAGCGCTTACTTCTGGCTGTGCTCAGAAATTATTTCTGGCTATGCTAGGAGAATTATGAAATTATATGTGGTACTGAGAATTTGAACTAATGTTGGTGGCAAGCAAAGTAAGCAACTTACCCATATACTATCTCTGTGGTCACTCTGAACATTTTTAATGTTCTTCTGGTATAATTTAAACATATTTTAATTAAAAAATACATAGAAGTTACATTTTACACCATAGATTACCTTTTTATTAAGTTTTAGAAGGTAAAAAGCTAAACATTTAACAATAGCTAAATAGAATTGTTATAAATATTATTGTGTATATTATTAAACTACTATTTTCATAATTTGGAGATTAATAGTTTTTTTCTGTTTTTGTTTTGGGGTCACATAAGGCAGTCCTCAGAGGTTACTTCTGGCTCTGCGCTCAAAAACCACCCTGGCTTGGGGGGACCATATGGGAGGCCAAGGGATCAAACTTCAGTCCATCCTGTGTCAGCCACGTGCAAAGCAAACGCCCTACCACTGCACCATCACTTCGGCCCCTATTTTTATTATCTTTAAATGAAAATTAGTTAGCAGGGCATCCTCCTAAATATGCTCCCACCAATAGTATAAGACAATTTCAGTTGTTCATCTTTATTTTTTAGTCATTTCAATGTAGTTAAGTGGTACTTCACTGAGATTTGAACAACTATAATTCTGATTTCTGATCCAGTCAGAGATATACTATTCCTGTGCTTCTTAAAATTTTTGATATATTGTTTATCTTCTTCATGTTATACATATAAAATTTCCTATTTAAAATAAAAACAAACAATCTAACAATTCAAACAACAAAAAACAAAAACTCTGGATTTCTGAAGTATTGACAGTATTCTATCTCCATATCTTAATCTGAAGTTTGACCCAACTTTTTAGTATTAGAGAAAATTCCTAAAGAACAGAGATTAAGATAAATAAGATAAAGAAAGATCTACATTGAAGAATCTAATATGTTCCTAATAGAGAAAAAAGTACCCAAGAGAAAATTCTGGAGAAATGTAGGATCCACATAAGTATTCAGATGAGTATTGAACAGGGTACGTGTGTGAGGAAAATAGTGGAGTCAGGGAAAGAGCCACCATAAAATACAAAAAGTAACAGTGCCCCATACCCAAACAAGGAAATGACAGTGCCTATTCACCACAGATGGATTGGAAAAATCTCATCGTTCAAGGGATTTGGGGTAACTGTACACTCAAGGATTTCATTATTAATAGGAACTAATTATTTCTACAATTTTCATTTCTAGACTAGTAACTGACAAATTTTAAAAGGCAAGAATGGAAATGATTAAACTGTTTATAAATAACTATCTCAGTAAAAAGCTGTAGACCATTTATATAAATGAAAATATAAAGTTTTTAGGTCTAAGTGCACAGAGTGCCTGTCTGGCACATGGATTCAATCCAGGTTCAATCCCTGGTGTCCATCTGCCCCCCTGAGCACTGCCAGGGGTGATGTCCAAGTGAATAGCCAGGAGTTAATCCCTGAGCATCACCAGGTATGGCCAAATAAATAATATATAAAGCACCCAATAAAGCAAAATTCACAATATCAGTTTTAAAATCAAAGCTTTCCAGGCCTGTTAAGAAAACATAAATATTATAGGACCAGAGCAGTGGCGCAAGTGGTAGGACATTTTTGCCTTGCATGTGTTAACCTAGGACGGACCATGGTTCAGTCCCCCAGCCTCCCATATGGTCCCCCAAGCCACTAGGAGCGATTTCTGAATGCATAGCCAGGAGTAACCCCTGAGCGTCACTGGGTGTGGCCCAAAAAGAAAAAAAAAAAGAAAACATAAATATAAACTACAATGAAGAAAAATATAATAAAGCTAACTCAAACCTGGAAAGCAGGCAGAGGCTTTTAGAAGTTACTGTTACTGAATTTGGTGTGTGTTTGGGTTGGGACTTTAGAGGAGTCAAATCCAGAGGTACTCAAGGCTTACTCCTGGCTCTGTGCTCAGAGACCACTCCTGGCAATACTCAGAGAAGCATATACGGTGCAAGGGATTGAAACAGGGTTGCTACATGCAGGGCAAATTTGTAACCCTATATTATCTCTTCTACTTCAATTGTTACCATTTTTAATATGCTAAAAAGTTAAACAGTATAGTATAAAATATATTTGTAAATAGATCTCAAACTTCTTGAGTTGAAAATTATATACAATATGAGAAAAGCACTGATGGGATCTAGCACATTAGATACTGAAGAACAAAAGAACAATTGGAAGATAGGAAAAAGAAAAACATTTAAATGACAAGATTATGAGTAATTTAAAATAAATACTGTTACCTGAGTTCTGCAGAGAAATCCTATCGCAAAGTAATTTAGGATAAAATACTGAAATTATTACTATTTGCAGAAAATCTGATAATATATAGATTATCCTGAAGTTACTGACTTAAAATAATTTATTAGAAATAATAAGTACATATAGTAAAATAGCAAATTAAAAATTAGTATACAAAATCATTTGTATTTCTACATGTAAATAATGGGTGAAATAAAGAAATTTAAAATGACATTTGAATTTTCAATAAAAATAACTGAAAATATAGGAATAAATTTATCAAATGACCTAGCTAACAAAGTAGTACACTGTAAAAAGACATAGAAAGAAGCATGAAAATTGTTAGTGTAGAAAGAATTTGTAGTTTAAAAATGGCCATTTATGGGGCCGGAGAGAGAGCATGGCGGTAAAGCATTTGCCTTTCATGCAGGAGAACGGTGGTTTGAATCCCGGCATCCCATATGGTCCCCTGTGTCTGCCAGGAGCGATTTCTGAGCATAGAGCCAGGAGTAAACCCTGAGCGCTGCTAGGTGTGACCCAAAAGCAAACAAACAAAAACAGAAATGGCTGTTCATCCAAAAGCAATATATAAATTAAATGTAATCACTAGTAAAAAATAAATAACTTAAACAAAAAAATAAAATATCTTAAAATAATATAATAATATTTTAAGTTATATTACAAAAGTGCTAATTATAAAAGATCGAATATAACTTAAGTGACCGAGACAGAAGTAAAAATGGCCACCTATTGCATTCATATGAAATGTCCCCAATATAGTCAAATCTATAGGCATAAAGAATAGAGGTAGCACCCCAGTAGCTGATGGAAGGTGGGCCTAAATAGTTACTGCCAATTAGCTGAAGTCACAATTCCATATAGAGTTATGGGGATTGAACCCAGATTGGCCAAGTGTGAGGCAAGCAATTTACCCATTATACTATAATTCCAAACCCAAGAACATTAATAAAACAACACAAAAACTAAATAATTATAACTTAATGCAGATTTAGGTAAGAGATCAAAGCAAATGCAATTAGTCTATTTTAATATTTTTAAATGTAAACCCTATGTAAAATAATGAGCTTTTATTTCAGGGTTCTAAAGAGGATGTTTATACTATCAAATATCTTCCCTATAAGCTGACGATACAAAACTGTCTCTTAGGCTGATGCCAGTGAAAGTCAGAAGATGAATCATTGCTTGTGGAAACCAATTTATTTAGTCACTTTGAACCACTGTTATTTATTACTTGTCAGCACATGCTGTTAGTTTAATTAAATATAAATATCTGAAGTTCTCTTTTCTTTCCTACCTCTATTAAAAAAAAAGAAATGATACAATTTAAAAACATCAAAAGTATCTTTTTTTACAAATTTAAAGTATTAAGTGTTTGTTAAAGTTTGTAACGTTTACATTAAACATTTACAACAAAGAAAGACTGTTTATAGGTCTAATGACTTGTAAATGCTTATAGGGACTAGACACATAAAGTGAAAACTATTGGGATATCCAAACATGAACATTTAAAGCAAGGAATTAGAGAAATTGTTTATTGCAGAAATTGTTCACTGCACTGAATTCAGAGAAGATAAAAACCACAAACTCGCACTAATAAAAATGCTTATATCCTTGATAGTAGTGTAAATTATATTTTTCAGATGTTACAATTTTTTTGGTTGGTTTTTGGTTTTCGAATCATATCCAGTGACTCTCAGGAGTTACTCCTGGCTATGCACTCAGAAATCACTCCTGGCTCGGAGAACCATGTGGGACACCAGGGATTGAACCCAGGTCAGACCTGGGCAGCCACATGCAAGACAAATGCCCTACCAGTGTACTATCTATCGCTCCAGCCTCCAAATGTTACAATTCTTACGTTTATAATATACAATTTATATAATTTTTACTTTGACCTTCCTGCAGGATTTGTATCATTTAAATACATTCAGCTATAAACTAAACTTGTTTTTGTTTTTTTGGATTTTTTGTTTTTGGTATGACCCCAAAACAAAAAGCAGTAACGCTCAGGGGTTACTCTTGGCTATGCACTCAGAAATCGTTCCTGGCTTGGGGGACCATATGGGACGTTCGGGATCAAACCCAGGTCCGTCCTGGGTCAGCTGCATGTAAGGCAAACGTCCTATCACTGTGCTATTACTCTGGCCCCTAAACTAAATTTGTTTACATTAAACAGGGGACATATAAAGTAGATGTTGTCTTGAGAAAGAAAGGCATTTGGGAAATCTCTTAAGAGGATAATATTAAATGTATGTGAGTTGCCTACTTTTGCCAAACACAAAAGCCTGTTGTTCCTATTTATATTCCTCATAGAGTTTATACCTTTAAAGTGTCAAACACAGACCATTAGTTCTGGGGCTAATTTCAGCTCCCGGTGATAAATTTACATGGCTATTCCAAATACAATGAAGTGACCATTTACCACACAAATCACTTTTCTATGTTCTATTATTCCACAAACAGAAATTACCTATCTCCTGGCAAGTCTGACTATAATAACTCAAAGTAAATTAACATGGATATGACAGTGGGTTTTTAATAGCTTCCTAAAGAAGATGCCTCATTTATCCAATAAAACAAGAAAAGAAGCTTCCTGAACAATCTTACAGAAAATCATTTTTAAAGACATTAGTTTTTACAACAAAACTTTTTGTATACAATTGCATATGAACCTTGTTTCTCACAGGTTCACATTTGTCATTAGAAACATTATGTTGTAGTGTGATACTAAAAGCAAAAATAAACTACTCCTCAGTGTTACAATTTGACTGAGAAGTAGTTGCCAGTAACAAGTTTTCACATCACTAGATTTGCTTCATCTTTCACTGAGAGCACCTATTTCTCCTTTTTTGTATGTGCTTCTCTGAAATTTCATATGTCTCAGCAATCTCTTACATATGTCTCTTGCAGCCAGCATTCACTAGAATGACATTATCAGTAATCAGTCAACACACAATTCTAGGATTCTGCTGTGATTTCTGGATGTATGTAATAATATTTATATCATTTTGGGGGGGGAGGGTAGGTTATTTGGTCAGTCCCAATGATGCCCAAAGAGTATTCTCAGTTCTGTTCTGGAAAGATTGCCTAAAAGTGCAGAAAAACTTTGTTTTTCTGGTTCTCTATTATAGCATTCTAAGTATCACTTTAAAAATAAAATACCAAGGGCAAGTAAATAGCTCTCACGTTTAGGAGCAAATGCTTAGGTTGTGCAACACCCTGAGTTTCACCCTTGGTATTGAATGACCCTCACTAAACACTGGGAGTTGCCATGGTGGATGTGATTCCTGAACACAGTGCTAAGAGTAAGGTCTGAGCACTGCCAAGAATGACTAAAAATTTTAAAGAAGAAACTAAAAACACATTACTCCAAAAAAAACACATCTTGACTCTATTCTTGAAAGAGATGTAAATCAAGCCATAAAATTTATAGGACACCAGCCACACAGCTGAAAGCTGGTAATTTCAGGAGGAAAGGGCGTGCCAAGTCCCCAGCCTGATGAAGACACCCTGCTGCACCCATCACCATTGCCAATTCACCAATGATCTTGCTTCGCCACTCCTGTACAGCTCACGGCAAAGACAACAATCTGGTCAAAACTCAAGCCATGCCAATATTTGGAATACTACTACCAGGACATTTTTTGAATGAGTGCAGGCATCCTTCATCTACTTTCTTATACTTCTAGAAACCCTAGCAGCTGAAACCATGATCAACCAAAGCATATATCAGTAATAGTGCTTGCTTAGAATTCCTGAACTACTCTATTTTTGTTTAATATTGTCCTCCCTTTAAGAACACTACTATTTAGATGCCAATGTTTCTCGGAAGCCATCTAATACTCAGAAACAAATGAAGTGACAGAATGGTCAACTAGCAGCAAGAGTTTACTCAACCTTCTGACAATGATGTAATACCTTATTTGCAGGCGTATAAGACGACCCTTCAACCCATGAAAAACTTCCTAAAAGTCGGGAGTCATATTATATGCTGGTATACGTCATGCTGAAACTTGTTCCAGCTTCAGGGACGAGTGATCCGCACCCCTCTTACTTTTAAGAAGTAAATTACTTTTAAGACTTTTAGGAAGTTTTTCATGGGTTGAAGGGTCGTCTTAGATGCTGGCAAATACGGTAATTTAATTGGAGGTTTAATAGTTTTCACAAATTTGCTGTATATTTTTTCCGTTTTTGAGGTATTAATTGGATTGTGAGATTGATCTGATCGCACCCCACAATGTATATGCCTTGTTACTCATTGATTGGAAACATCTTTGAATATAGAACCTTGGATTGGTATTTAGATCACCTGGTCCCACCTCCAACTGCGGACTCTTCTTCAGAATAAATACTTAAATTTTCAGAAAAAACACTCTCTTATGTTTCTGGAATTCCATGGAGCTTGCTTAGTAGCAAAGGATAAACGTGTTGGAATTCCTGAAATCTGTTTCTCCCTGCTAGTGTGTGTGTGGATTATTTCCTAAATTGACATTTGCTTCCAGATCCGAGTCTCTATGTCTCTATTCTTTTTCTTTCTTCTTCCTTCCTTCCTTCCTTTCTTTTTCTTTCTCTTTCTTTTCTTTCTCTTCCTTCCTTCCTTTTTTCTTTCCTTTCTTTTTCTTCTTTCTTTTCTTCCATTCTTTATTTTTTCTCTTTATTTGTATTCTTTATATATAAACATATATTTATATTATTTATATTCTTATTTATTCTTCCTTCCATCTTTCCTTCCTTCCTTCCTTCCTATCTTTCTCTTTGTTGTCTCCCCCACTCTCCCTCCCTTCCCCCTCTCTTTTTCTTTCTTTACTTTTTGGTAATTTCTCTGCCACTTACCTGTAAACAAATGTATTATGTTTTGCTGTGTCAACTGTGTGATATATGCTCTAAAATTAAGTTAAATCAAATTAAAAAAACAAAAATTAAAAAACAGCTGAGGGACTGATGTGATAAAACAGGGTTACAGGTGCTCCTCGGTTCAGTCCTTGTCACCTCATGCTCACTCCTGCACTGTCAAGTGTGACCCTAATGGTCCTCAATACTACAGGGCTCACTCAGAACTGCATCCTTGGGTCCTACATTGAGTCACTCAGTGGGCTGAGAATCACCAGGAGTTGCTTCTGAGCAGTGCTTAGGCTATCCCCTAAATACAAAACAAACAAAAAAACACTTAAACTCAAAAGCAAGTAGGGTTTATGTACTTTTAATACTTAAAGTTCTGGGGAGAAATAACAAAGAAATTTAGCATTCAACTGACATATACTCTGAAATTATTGTGGGAAATGCAAAAGATGGCATGATCTAATACTTTAATCTCTTGTAGTAGACAAATACTAATTCAAAATTGCTTTTGTTTTTTTTTGTCTTGTTTTTTTTGGTTTTTTTTGTTTGTTTGTTTTTTGTGGTTTTTGGGTCACACCCGGCAGTGCTCAGGGGTTACTCCTGGCTCCATACTCAGAAATTGCTCCTGGCAGGCACGGGGGACCATATGGGACGCCGGGATTCGAACCGATGACCTTCTGCATGAAAGACAAACGCCTTACCTCCATGCTATCTCTCCGGCCCCCAAAATTGCTTTTGTTAAATAAAAATCACAAAAAACTACAACAGGTTTGTTGGTATTTTAAATTAGATGTTAATATTCCATCTATTTGAAAACTTTTTCTGGTTTTCTATTATAGCATTCTAAGTATCTACTTTAAAAATGAAAAACAAGGGGCAAGTAAATAGCTCTTATGTTTACGAGCAAATGCTTAGGTTGTGTAAGACCCTGAGCTTCACCCTCATTATTGCATGGCCCTCACTAAATACTGAGAGATGCCATGGTGGATGTTGATATAGCAAGTCAAATTCTACTAGGAGTGGACCCAAGGACCATTGCTGGGTTGCGGGGTGGGGAAAAAGAAACAAACTCTAAATATATTAACAAGTATTTTTTACTTCTTAAATATATGATTTAAAATATAAAAATCACTTCAAAAACAGACCTTGTTTCAAATTTAGGAACAAAGTGCATGTCAGGAAATGGTAGCAAAGCAAAATAGCTAATATAGTCACTGCACACTTTGGTTTCCAAGCCATATGATAGTCTCACCAGCTCTAAACAGAAATTTTCTTTTCTTAGCATCATAACATTTTTACTGATATTTAGCTAATGAAGAAAAATAATTTCAAACTAATTCACAGTAAATTAAGCTTAAGATCTATATGGGCTCAGGAATACAGCTCAAAATGTTTGTTGCACATTATAATCTTTTGTTGTTTAATTTTTATCTTAGGGCTCTACCCAGAAGTGCTCAGGAGTTATTCCTGGATTAATACTAAGAAATCTTTGTGGGCTCATGTGGGAAGCTGGGGATCAAACCCGTTAGTTGAGTGCAAGACAAAAGCCTTATCCATTGTATTATTGCTTTGTTCCTGTGATCAAGTTGTGTATCCATGAGGCCCAGATGGAGGTTCCATCTCCAGCACCCATTTCTCTGAGCACCACTGGGAATGACCCCTGAGTTAGGAGTAGCCCCAAGAACTGATTAATGTGCCCCCCAAAAAAAGATTGACAACTCACAATCTTTTAAGACTTTGAAGAACTATAACTTACAATTTTCTGAATTCCAAAAATGTACATTAAAAGGCTTGAGGAATTCAAAATATAATGATAAATGAAATACTTATCTTTTACTAAGACTTAATAAATTAACATTATAAATATTAAAATTCCTATAGCTGTCATATCTTGATGCAAATACATTCTATTACTGGGAAGGATTTATTTGACTTAACATGGAAACAGTAAGTTACAGAAGACTAGTTTTGCCATATGTTAAAATATACACTAAAGAGGTCTGAGTGATAGCACAGTAGATTGGGTGCTTGCACATGCCAATCTAGGCTCAATCCCTGCTTCTTATGTGGCCTGTGTCTTGCCAGGGGAGATTCCTGAGCACAGCCATATTGTAGTCTAAAAACAAAACAAAAAAAAATTGGCATTAAAATGCAACAAAAGTCTACGGATTAAATAAGAAAAAAGAACATATTAAGTTTTCTATAAAAATAAATTTGATAATTTGTCTATAAAATAATGTATAAACATACATTAAAAAGAAAAACCAAGGTTGATCTTATGTCCTCCATAGTTTTCTTTTCTTTTTTTTTTTTTTTTGGTTTTTAGGGCACACCCATTTGATGCTCAGGGATTACTCCTGGTTAAGCACTCAGAAATTGCCCCTGGCTTGGGGGGACCATATGGGACACTGGGGGATCGAACCACTGTCCTTCCTTGGCTAGCACTTACCTCTAGCGCCACGTCACCGGCCCCTCTCCATAGTTTTCTAACTAAAGAGTATTCATATTTATAGCTTAGTCTTTGAATCTCATCTTATCGCTATGACAGTTTCCTAACTAACTTGTGCGCAGCAAAAACCTTTTGTAGGCTTCAGAATGCATAAGAAATCTGTCATTTTTAATGTTAATGGCAAGAGAGGACAATAATAGACTATGTATATTTTAGTGTAAGTTTAGATGTATTTAAACATTTGAATTGGATAGTAAATAAGATAAACAAATATGCCTTTTCCTTTCTTACTTATAGGATCAGTGTTTTAGATGGAGGTTTGAGTCCCTTGAAGATCATGGGACATATATGGTGGAAAGGACTGAGTTGGGATTAGCTGTATGTAAGCAAGTGTGTTACCTTCTTTATTATCTTCCCAATCCCTATAAAAAAACAAACAAAACTAAAAACAGTTTCCATATGATCTGGCAATATCAGTTCTTAGAATCTATCAAAAGAACACAAAAACAGTAATTTGAAAACACATACCTATATTCATTGCAATATTAAATATAATATCAATATTGTATTTATTTAATTCATTAACATTTAATCAATTAAATCAATATTTAATACAATAATAAATACAACACAATAGCTAGAAGATAGAACAATCAACTACAAAAGAATGATATTTAACAAAACTGTGATATATATACACACACACACACACACACACAATGAAATATCATACAGTTGTAAGAAATGCTGGACATTTGCAGTTGGCTGCAAGCTAGAAAAAATAAATAAACACACTACGTGAAATAAATTGGAAGGACAAATATCACGTTACCTCACTTAACTAAACAAGGGAATAGACAGAATAAAATTATGGCAAATCCTTGACCTTGGATTACAAAAGTGAAATTGCCTAGGACAGAGATGTGGGGTTGGAAATAAAGAATTAGCCAAGGAGTAACATAAGGATGTTGGTGGAGGATACTGGGCTTTGGTAGAGATGAGGAACAATGATTGCACATCAAGGCCATAAATGTTAAAATGTGGTAAACATGTTACCTTAACTAGCACAGAAAAAATTCTCATGCCTGAAGCTAATGTGATTCAAAGAACTAGTGAACATGCTTGGCACATGGGAGCCATCCCTGGTACCATATGGCCCCCAGCAGAGTCAAGAGCAACCACTAGACCTCTTAGCATATTAGGAGTAACTTTTTTTTTCTTTAATTATTTTTCTTTCTTTCTTTTTTGGTGCCATGACTCGGATTCTTTAATCATTTTTTAAAAGTTAATTTTACTTATTTCTTTTTTTTCTTTACTAATGTTTTATTTAAACACCTTGGTTACAAACATGATTGTGGTTGGGTTTCAGTTTCAGTTTCACCAGTGCAACATTCCTATCACCAATGTCCCAAATATCCCTTCTCCCCACCCTGCCCCCGCCTGTACTCTAGACAGGCTTTCTGTTTCCCTCATACATTCTCACTGTTAGGATAGTTCACAATGTAGTTGTTTCTCTAACTAAACTCATTCTTCTTTGTGGTGAGGTTCATGAAGCGGGCTATAACTTTCAGCCCTCCTCTCTTTTGTATCTGAAAATTATTGCAAGAATGTCTTTCATTTTTCTTAAAACAGATAGATGAGTGAGACCATTCTACATCTTCTCTCTCTCCCTCCCTCCCTCCCTCCCTCCCTCCCTCCCTCCCTCCCTCCCTCCCTCCCTCCCTCCCTTATTTCTCTCAGCATAATAGAATAGCAGTAGCTTTTAAGTACCACTAGGAATGGGCTAAAACAGATTAACCCAGTCCAAAAAAGGATTTTGCTGCCTGGTAAGTCCTACCAAGTTGCAAACAAGCTCACCAAGACAACAGGGTGGAGCAACTGCTTTACAAACACAAGAAAATAATGCTACATTTAAGATGGACTTTTCACTATAAATTAAAAAAAATACTGAAAAGTATTGGATATTAAAAATATTTAGCTATAATTTTTATCAATGTAAGAAAATACTGGAAAAGGCCAGAAGGACAAGTCCATAATAGGAAGCTTGCCACAAATAGTGGAACCGAGAAGTTAGGGTAGAGAAAGGACCACTATGACAATGATAGGTGGAACTGATCACTCTGGACATTGGATGTTGGAGATAAAGTGATATCCACAGTACAATAGTATCCATAGTACAATAGTGATATCCACAGTACAAATCACAGTGCCAAAAAGATTAAAAAAAAAAAAAAAAAGGAGAGCAGAGAGGTACAAATTGTCTGCCAAAAGGCAGATAGGAAGGAGGGGGGAGAGTAGAAGGGGAAGAAAACTAGTGACACTGGTGGCAGGCAAGTTTCATTGGTGAAGGGTTGTGTACATTGTATGACTGAAACTCAATTATGAATAATTTTGTAACAATGGTGCTGGAGTAAAAAAAGAAAAAATATATTAAGAACATAGAAGAGAAATGGGCTGTGGCTCAGTGGTGGGGTATTTGTAGGGTACTTGTGTTGCATTGTGAAGCCCTGTATGGAAGGAAGGAAGGAAGGAAGGAAGGAAGGAAGGAAGGAAGGAAGGAAGGAAGGAAGGAAGGAAGGAAGGAAGGAAGGAAGGAAGGAAGGAAGGGAGGGAGGGAGGGAGGGAGGGAGGGAGGGAGGGAAGGAGGGAGGGGGGAGGGAGGGAGGGAGGGAAGGAGGGAAGGAAGGGGAGGGAGGGAGGGGAGGGGAGGGAGGGGAGGGGAGGGAGGGAAGGAAGACTGACAAGGAAAAATAAAGAAATCACTATTAGACATCCAATATCTTTTTTTTTTTTTTTTTTTGTGGTTTTTGGGTCACACCCGGCAGTGCTCAGGGGTTATTCCTGGCTCCAGGCTCAGAAATTGCTCCTGGCAGGCACGGGAGGACCATATATGGGACGCCGGGATTCGAACCGATGACCTCCTGCATGAGAGGCAAACGCCTTACCTCCATGCTATCTCTCCGGCCCCAGACATCCAATATCTTACTAAAAGAACTCCAGAAGGGGCCGGGGAGATAGTACAGCGGTAGGGTGTTTGCCTTGCACGCAGCCAACCCAGGACCTATGGCAGTTAGATTCCCAGCAAACCATATGGTCCCCTTAGCCTGCCAGGAGGGCGATTTCTGAGCTCTTCTCCAGGAGTAACCTCTGAACGCTGCCGGGTGTGACCCCCAAAACAAACAAAAGAATTCCAGAAAGGATTACAGAAGGTGGAAAAGAGAAAAAAAGATTTACAGAATATACAGACAGTACAGGGTTTATGGCACCTGCCTTACATGTGACTGACCTATCTTTGAACCTTGGCCCACTATGATAGCCTTGAGCAATGTATGTTCTCAAAGCATCATAAGGAGTAACCTGTAATCACAGAGCTAGGAGTTAGCCCCCACTCCCAGCACTACTTTGTCTGCACCTCTCAAAACAAAAACAAAAACAAAAAAACAAAAAAACCCTTATCCAGGAATACTTGAAAATCTCCACAAATGACATGAATTTCTTCAGAGTCCACCAATGATTAACTCAAATGATTTTAAAGAAGTCATCTTCTGACAAAAAAAAATTCAGGATACTGGGAATAAAGATAAGATCCTAACAGTTTCCATAAAGACATAAACAGGACACATATTAGTGTCAAGAATCAAAATGACAAATAACTTTCAACAGCTTCCGTGAAAATTGGAAATGCAATGCTGTAAAATTCAGAGGAACAATGATTTTCTGCCTTTTTCAGACATTAATATTCAGATAGTTTCAGTCGAGTTTATGGATAGAATTGAGTCATGCTGAGTCACACCAATTAATCAAAAGAATTTGTTCATGCATTCTTTCAGAGGAAGCTATTGGGAGTGGCACATCACCAAAATGAGAAAATAAATGAAAAAAGGAAGACAAAGGATTTGGAAAATGGGATATCCAGTATGAAAAAGTGAAAAGCAGCCCATATGAAAAGACTAGTATAGAGGAGAACTGAAGAACTTTCTTAAAGAAAAAAATTATTATATAAAGAAAAAAAGAAAAAGAGTATATGATATGTCTAAATCCACTGAGTAGATATAAACAATTTTGGATGAAATAGGTTAACCACATAAAGCAGGGGTCTCAAACTCAATTTACCTGGGGGCTGCAGCAGACAAAGTTGGGGTGAGGCAGAGCCGCATAAGGAATTTCGCTTACCGAATATTCGCAATAAAAAAATCGCGTTAGTAAGAAAAAAAATCGCAAAAAATCACATTAAACATTTGCATGCCTTGAACAGAACTGCTTGGGGTATGCGAATGTTTAATGCGATTTTTTTCTTACTAATGCGATTTTTATTGCGATTATTCGGTAAGCGAATAATCGTGAATATTGCGATATTTGAAGGCTGGCTGCAGGCCACAAGATGTTGTACAGAGGGCCGCAAACGGCCTGCAGGCCACGAGTTTGAGACCCCTGACATAAAGTTTAAATCACACTAATAGCAAAACCTTTAAACAAAATGGAATCAAAAAGGTAAATACATTTCACCTAACACTTATTGTAGAGTTTATCTGCCAACTTTCCTTTGTAATTAAAAAAAGAAAAAGGAAACAAAATGAACAAAAAGTGTGTTGTTGCTCATATACAGCTACACTTCGGGATAAAGACTAATTGTAGAGACCTGAGAGACAGTACAGTGAGTAGAGTAAGGTGCTTGTTTTAAACGTGGCCACTCCAGATTTGATTCCAGGCATTCCCTATAGCTTCCCTGAGCCTACCAGGAGTGATTCCTAATTGCTAAATGCAGAGCCAGGAGTAATGAATCTGAGTAGAGCCAGGTGAGCTTTCCCATATGCTCCTCCCTTAAAAAGAAAAAATTAAAAATAAATCTGAATAGAGTTTGTTTTGAAAGGTGAATAATGGGGAAGACTTAAATACTTGAACTCAATGGAGTTCCATAAATTTGCAAGTTTTATGGTATTTTATATATACTGTAATTACAAAAGAAATTTATATAGCAGTCAGCAATTTTTTTCATTTTAGACACTTGCTCAGGGTTACATAGTTGGTTAGAGAAACAGACCCTCAGCCCTTAACTATCTAATTACCTCAAAAAAATCATTTTAAAATAATGATTCAATGAACAAAAGATAGCTTAATGGGTTGAGTGCATGTCTGGGTTTGATGCCTGATACCACGTGGTTCTCCAAGAACTGCCATAAGTGATTTCTAAGCACTAACTAATGCTTGGGTGTGGTCCAAAACCAAACAAAAAATAATCAAAGAAATAGAAACATTCCATTTCTATTAATACTGTTCATTAGTAGGATTTTGTTTTGACAGTGCCTAAGAACATAGGGAAATAGCTCAGAGGACTTGAGAACTCATTTTATGCAGGAGGCCTGAATTGATCCTCAGAACACATGGTCCATTGAGCACCAGCAGGAAAGACTCTGGGTCTGGAGCCAGCAATAGCATCTGAGTACTACTGAGGTATGCCAGGACAAACCAGGGTTGGACATTTGCAGACAAATGTCTTTTTTTTTTCTACTTTATCTATTGATTGGTTGTTGGGCCACACCCAGTGGTGCTCAGGGGTCACTTCTGGCTCTGCACTCAGAAATTGCCTCTGGTAGGCTGGAGTGCCATATGGGATGCCAGGAATCAAATTGGATCCCTCCCGGTTGGCTACATGCAAGGCAAATGCCCCACCACTGTGCTAAACTCTCTGGCACCCAAGACTAGTGTCATACTCCCAAAACTATCTCTTCAATCCTTCTTTTACTTTTCAAATTAGATATATCTAATAAAGGAAAAGCACAACTAATGGCTCTTTTATGATGAAATACAATTGAGAATTTTTGTTGGCTGCCATTATTGGCCCCAATTGGGAATTCACTCATGCTCTACCTTGAGAATGGCATTGAAAAAAAAATCAGTTTGTTGCAACTTGTACTATTACTCAAACATTTTGATTATGGGTTTTTTTTTTTTTGGGGGGGGGGTCACTATCTACCTTGAGAATGGCATTGAAAAATATCAGTTTGTTGCAACTTGTACTATTAAACATTTTGATTATGGGTTTTTTTTTTTTGGGGGGGGGGAGTCACAACAAGTTGCACTTAGAGGTTACTCCTGGTTCTGTGCTCAGAACTTAATCCTGACAGGCTCAGTGAACCATATGGGATACCTGGGGGTAAACCATGGTGCTCCGGCCACCATTTTGCACTACTAAGTTCTAATAACAAAATTTATAAAGGAAGTATATGCTACTAGTTATAAGAAACTGATGGTGATCAATTAAAGAATTTGAGGATTTTCATTCATTTTGATAAAATACATTTTTTTTTAGGGTAGACCTGAGTGTGTAGACCATGGTATTAAAATAAATGGGACAAAGACTAAATATGCAAGATGCAGTATTAACAATTTGGTCTATCAAGAAGATTTAGGCCATTACTAGTCAAATAGTAGAATTTTTTAAATTTTTTATTACCTTATTTAAACACTGTGGTTTAGCTGTTCACAATACATTTGCCTCTGTAATTCCAGGTTCCAAGACTAATCCCACTACCAGTAAAAACTCACTGCACCATTATCCCTGGATTTCCAATCACCCCCAACCCTGCTCACCTGGCAGGCACAAAATAAGTGACTTTGTTTTGAAATTTCTTAATGCTTTACTGAAAACTAGATTGCCGAATCACTAAACATTGCACAGAAAATGTCCTTGCTTTGGCAAAAGTATAAAAAGAACCTATGCTCATATAATTTATCAATCTATTCAATGCTAAAATTTATACAATACCATACTCCTGAGTTTGAGATTCTGAACAAGACTAAACACCTTTGAGGCAGTCAATAAATATCTGTGAGCTGATGATTTAAAAGACAGCATCAGATCAATAAATGGCATTTCCTCATTACTTAGGCAATTCTAAAATAAATTTATTCCTATTCTCCAAATCTATTTTCAAAAAGTTTTCATGTCTCTCAATGTTAAAAAAAATAAAAATAAAAAAGGAAAAAGTTTATGTTCACAGTAAGACTGTAAGCAGCCTTTCATTTATCCATCTTACCTGACATATATCCACTCTAGTCAAATGTCCTCTAAACCAATCTGAACATTGCTTCATAAAGCTAGGGACTTTAATCAGCTACAAAGCACTTAAATCTTTTCCTACCCCTTTTTTCTACTATGCTTTAATCAAACAAATGATGTCTACTGTAGTTTATAAGTAGGAAAGTGCAATAAGATTTATCTTGTTATATTTTTAATTTCATTGGAATAAGAATTATTTTACTATAATCAGTATTTTTATCTTGAATTAGTAACAATAAGAACTTACAACTTAAAAAAGAGAATCACAGAACTTACAACTTAAATTGTGTTGACCAGTCTAAGAGAATTTCACTTTATATAAGCTTCATTACAAAGATTTGGGAGCAGGGGAGGTAGTGTGTGAAAGTGAGGTGCATGGGGAAGAAAAAAATTATAGGATTATTTAAAGTAAAAAAATAATTAATTTGTAAGTCTAATGTTTCATAAATACCCTATTACCGTGAGAATATCCCAAAAATTTACATATAATTAAGCTAGTTAATACAATTCCTGCAAGTTTCCTGTATGAGGAGAATCCTCATACATTAGTAGAGCATGCCTTAAAAATAAAGTGTACCATATTTTAAGCAATTATAAAAACAACACTTCAGTTTATGTTTAAAAAAATTTATTTTTCTACCTAAGTTTATTTTGCTATCAAACAATTACAATTAAGTAATGGAGCAAAAAGCATTTGTGATTGTGGCAGGATGTTAATTTATTTACAAAAATGATACAAAACTAGATTAATTATAACACCAATTTATCAAAGCTTCCTGAAATTAATTTTGCTTTTGGAAATATATCAAAAGTCTTCAGATCCAGTATGACAGTCTTTATTATTTTTAATTCATGGAATTATAGCACATCAAATCTTCAAGCAAAAACACCAGATAAAAGTCTATACGATAAAAATATTCTCATTTTCCTGATAGCTTGGAATGTAAATGAAAATGTGCTCCCTTTCTATTGTTCAGAAAAACCTGAACAATATCCAATAATATCAAATACTTGATAATACTTGGTTTGTCTGCTGGAATTAAAGCTGGGTAATTCTACTTGTTAAAAATGGTCTTAAATTAAATCCCTTTATTAAAAAAAAGATTTTATCAAGGATTGTAGCTCTATAAGTCTAACAACAGAAACTCATATCCATATTTTAAAGAACATAAATCCAAAACTATAGACCACAAACTTCAGGACAGCATAACCAATCTTTTTATATAATATATCTAAAAGCAATACTTTAATACCCCCCTCAAACTATAGACAGCATTAAGAGCAATAGCTTGGTCAATTTTTCTTAACTTTTCAGGTTTGGTGCTGAGAAACATTTAAAATTTAAAAAAAAAATGACTCTTTACTAATGATTTTTCATGTATCAATCTATAGGTATATAAATACTAATCTAACAAAGAAGACAGGCTATCCAATGATATTTGCCATGAATTTATAAAACGATAATACATATATAACATGAAAGTAACAACAACAAAAAAAGGCATATTCAGGCCTAAGATGAGTTTTTCTAATAGGTGTTGTAAGAAAAATATCATATAAGGCCCAAAATAAATTTCAGATATAAAATTACATTGCATGGCTTTGCTTAACATACCTAAAATTCAGATTCATGTTAAATAACTAGGTGTTTTTTTTAATATCCCCAGCTTTCATGAGGGCTTTAATAGCTCTTGCCCTCATCTCAAGTTCTAGCAGCTCCAGTTGCTGTGCAGAAGGCTGAACATCTTCAGGTGGAGGAACAGTCAGAGTGGCTGCTTTGGGTTCTTTTGTATTAGATTCTGCCAGTCCGAGAATCTCATTCACACTTTTTTCAATGTCCTTCTCCAGGTCATCTATTGGGCCAGCTTCACTCTGAACTGTATTCTCTAGGACCTCAGGAGCAGCTGCTTCTTCATTGCATGGGCCTTCTATGTCGCTGTCATAAGCATCTGCATTTATACTGAGGACATCACTATCTTCCCCCTTGCCTGTAATGAACAAGAAAAGGAGATCAGCCCCTGAGCTATTTCTCTGACACCAAAAAAAGTTTCAGATACAAATAAAAGCAAACACACCTGTAAGAATTATTAGTCATAGCACACGCTAACCCAGATTTGATCCCCAGTACCCCATATAGACCCCCAAGTCTACCAGCAATGACTCCTGAGTGTAGAGCCAGAAGTAAGCCCAGAACACTGCAGTATAACTCAAAAGGAAACAAAAAATTATTAACTATAAACAGTGTGAATGATAAAATGTTTAAAGTAAGTTTTAGGGGGCTGGAGAGAAAGCACAGCGGTAGGGCTTTTGCTTTGCATGCGCAGACCCAGGACAGATGGTGGTTTGAATCCCAGCATCCCATATGGTACCCCGAGCCAGCCTGGAGCGATTTCTGAGTGCAAAGCCAGGAGTAACCCCCAGTGCCACCTGGTGTGACCCAAAAACAAAAACAAGCAAATAATAAAAAAAATAAAATAAAAACTTTTATTGACCAGAGAGACAGATAGTACAGTGAAAAGAGAAATTTACTTAAGTAAAATTTACTGTCGTTTTATTGTAGTGTTTGCACACATACTTAGAGGTGGATCCATTTCTTTTTCAAGACCTTCAAACATTTTTTAGTTGTGGTGTTTACTGAGTATTGCACCACTTTGTAGTGTTCACGCACCTGGCTTTAGGGCAGCTAGAAAAGCTTATGGTACTGGAAAATGGCAGAGAAGCCATGTTCCAACAATGGATGCCAAAATCATGATCAGTACATGAGCCGTACTTTGGACTGAACTCCTTAGTTTTAGTCTTGTAATGTAGGGGTCCTAAGACAGAGAAGCCACTGTGGGCTCCTCAACATGTTTTCTGATCAGGTAAAGGCAAGTTAAAAAGAACATATCTTTACTTTTGTTTGTTTGTTTGTTTTTTGGGTCACACCCGGCAGCGCTCAGGGGTTACACCTGGCTCTATGCTCAGAAATCGCTCCTGGCAGGATAGGGAGACCATATAGGATGCTGGGATTCAAACCACCGTCCTTCTGCATGTTATCTCTCCGGCCCCATATCTTTACTTTTTATTCAGCAAAACAACCCAACATTTTATCCATATGAAAATTAACTAGCAAGTTAAAAACAGAATTTGGAGACTTGCATGTGGCTGACCCAAGTTTGATCCCCCATCATCCCTTTTGGTCCCCTGAGCCCCCTCAGGAATAAATCTTTGTTTGTTTCTTGGTTGTTTTTTTTTTGTTTTTTTTTTGCCACACCTGGTGATGTTCAAGGATTACTCATGGCTATGCGTTCAGAAGCCACTCCTGGCTAGGGGGACCATATGGGTCGCCAGGGATCAAACCAGGTCTGTCCTGGATCAGTCACGTGCCTTACCACTGTGTTATCGCTCCGGCCCCATCACGAATAATTCTTAAGTGCAAAACCAGGAGTTAAAAACCAAACAAAACCAAAAAGTCAATAGAGTGATAGGTATCAGAGTGACAGTATAGCGAATTTGTGTTGCACACACTAACCTGGGCTTAAAAGGGTCCCCAGAGCATTGCTAGATGTGGATCAAAATATTTAAGAGAAAAGCAAAGTACAGAAACCTCCTCAAACACATACAAATAACCAAAAAATATATTAACAAGTGTTCAGCATCCTTCACCATCTGAGAAATGCAAATGAAAACGAAATGATCATCTCACACCAGCAAGACTAGCAAACATCACAATGAACAAAAACAACCTATATTGAGTGGTGTAGATGTGGAGAAAAAGGAATTTTTTAATTCAGAGGAAGGAATTTTGACTAGTCAACACTTTTAGAAACAATAAGAACATTTCTAAAAAAGTAGGATTGATGGAACTAGTGACAGTACAGTGGGTAGAGTGCTTACCTGCATGAGTTAACCTGGTTCGTTCCCTAGCCCTTCTTTAAATGGTCCCCAAAGAACTGCAAGGAGTAATTCCTGAGTGCAGAGCCAGGAGTAAGCCCAGAACACTGGTAAGTGTGCCCTCCTGCCCTCAAATAAAACAAACACTAGAAACAGAGTTTCCATATGACCCAACAATACCAAAGGGTCCCAAAGATATACTACCTGAAGGGTCCAAAACTGAATATTCATAAAAGGCATATGCACTACAATGTTCATTGCAGCACTATTCACAATAGTTGAAATCTGGAAATAAACCTAGTGTTCCAGAACAGATAATTAGACAAAGAAACTATGGTACATTATGCACAATGGAACACTAATGAGATCTAAAAAAGGACAAAAATCATGCAATTTGTTGCTATGTGAAGGGATCTGGAGAAAATCATGCTGAGTGAAGGCAGACAGAAAGAGAGACTCAGACACAGATGCTCTTATTATAAGTGGGAGATAAAGAAACATAGTAGAGAAATAACATATGCCTAAAGGCAACAGAAACTGAGAACTGGTCTTCAGTAAGAAACTTGTCACAGTTGGGGGAGGGGGAATAGTATGGGAGGGACATTTAAAAATGGAAGAAAATAGACACAGTCCTATACAATCTTAAATATCAAGTAGTTTGACCAAATCTGAAACCACTGGTTTCAGTGTCAACAAAATTTATGACAAGTGATAGAATTCCACTAATAAATTGAGATATACTATGAATTAGACACATGATAAAATATACGTCTGGTTTTCCAAAGATGATTTAAACATGACTTATAATAAAACTGATATGAATTCCCAATAAAATTCTAGGTTTATTCAAAGGCTACTGAAATGACACCAAAAAAAAAAATACATATTATTTCAGACAGATCAGGCATATTTTGATCAGGAATCTAAATGTGAAAGATCATACAGTTATCACAGGAAGCAGCATGCAGAAGAATGAACAGCAAAAGCAAAATCCTTGAAATATGACTACTTAGGTGCTAGAGGAAAGCAAGGAAGAAATAGAGTGAGCAAGGGGCATCTGGGGTGTGTGACAGGTATACTGTAAAGCTGTATTAGCCATTGGCCAAAGTAAAAGAGGATTACATTTATTTCACTTCAAAGCTATTGAAATATTTTTATAACCACAGTGACAAGACCATTTTTATGGGTTAAATAATCATTCAGACTTGCTGTGTGGCAAAAAGACTAAAAGAGGATCATAGATAGAAACTAGAGGTTCACTCTGAGGACTTCAAGGGAAACTTCTGCTGCCTGTGTTTCTGAATCCCTGAATATTTCCTCAGAGGCCTAGGGAGCGCACCCCCAAAAAACTGCATTTTGAAGCTGCCCAGTAAGTACATTCTGGCTGCGGGAGTCGCTGTTCAATAAGCTGAGGTCTCTGGCCTGTGGAGGCTCCGCCATGCTGTGCCTTTGTTCACTCTGAGGACTGTCAACTAGAGGCAGCAGAAGAGCGCGGCCGCTTCGCTTCGTTTTGCGGTCGCGCACTCTTTCTAAGCAATGAACCCCACCACAACACACAGGAAAAACAACACTACAAACGAGACAATGGAGAAACCTCGCAGGCAAAAACCATCCACAGAGAATGAAGAAGAAAGCTGGGATGACCTAATAAATTCCAACCAACTGATTAACCTCTCGGATAAGGAGTTTAGAATAGAAATATGGAGGATGTTCGTAGAACTCAAAAAAGGCATAGATCGATCTGAACAGAACACAAAGACAGAAATCAGAAAACTCCAAACTGAAATAACAGATCTGAAAAACACGGTTGCTCAACTGAAAACCTCAATGGACAGCCTCGCCAATAGGGTATCAGCAGCTGAGGAGAGAATCAGAGTACTGGAAGATGTGATGCAGAAAAACTCAACACAACAGAAGGAATTGGAAAAGAACCTTAAGACAAACAAACAGGCAATGGAAAAAGTACTCAAGGAATGCGAACAGATGAAAATAGAAGTCTTTGATAAACTCAACAGAAACAACATAAGAATCATTGGAGTCCCAGAAATCCAGGAAGGAGATCTCAAGGAAGAATCAACTGTCAAAGACATCATCAAAGAGATACTCCCAGAGTTAAAGACTACATGCAATCAAATCCTGCATGCCTGAAGAGTACCAGCTAAGAGACAAAAAGAAAAACACCCAAGACACATCCTTGTTATAATAACAAATCCCATAGATAGAGATAGAATACTGAAAGCAGCAAGATCAAAAAGGAAAATTACATTCAAAGGAAGATCACTAAGACTTACAACAGACATGTCACAAGAAACCCTCAAGGCCAGAAGACAGTGGTGGGATATTGTGACAAGACTGAAAGAAATGAATGCCTCACCGAGAATACTGCACCCAGCCCGACTCACGTTCAGATTTGAAGGAAGAATACATAGCTTCATGGATAAACAACAGCTCAGAAACTTCACAGATGATAAACCAGCCTTAAAGGAAAAACTGACAGGTCTACTCTAAGACAAGAGTGACCAAAAAACACAGCAAATTTATCTACAAAAATGACATTAAATCCTATGACAATCATCTCCCTCAATGTCAATGGACTAAATTCACCAATTAAAAGACACAGTGGCAAAATGGGTCAAAAAGATGAATCCAACCTTCTGCTGCCTACAAGAAACACATCTGAATAGTCAGAACATCTGAATAGTCAGAATAACTCAAAATCAAAGGCTGGAGGAAAATCATCCAAGCAAACAACAGCCTCAAAAAAGCTGGGGTGGCCATATTTATATCTGATGACACCAACTTTATACTCAGAAAAGTGGTAAGGGACAAAGATGGACACTATGTACTAATCAAGGGATATGTGCAACAGGAAGAAATCAGACTATTAAACATATGTACCCAATGAGAGACCAGCAAATTATCTAATACAATTACTGACAAATCTGAAAGAAATCAATAATAACACAATAATTGTTGGAGACCCCAACACAGCCCTATCAACACTTGATAGGTCAACCAAATTGAAAACCAACAAAAACATACTAGCCCTGAAAAGAGTTATGGAAGAAAGAGGACTAGTAGATATATACAGGACACTCCATCCCAAAAAACCTGGACACACATTCTTTTCCAATGTACATGGGTCATTCTCCAGAATAGACTACATGCTGACACATAAAACATACCTCCATAAAATCAAGAGGATAGAAATCTTGCAGGCTACCTTTGCTGACCACAAGGCTCTGAAATTAGATGTGAACTACAAAGCCACACAGAAGAAAAACTTTAACAATTGAAAATTAAACACCCTGCTACTGAACAACCAGTGGGTCTGAGATGAAATAAAAAAGGAAATCAAAACTTTCCTGGAAACAAATGATAATGAAGACAAAAACTGCCAGAATCTATGGAAAATAGCAAACGCAGTCCTGAGAGGAAAATTTATAGCTCTACAAGCACACATCAGGAAGGAAGAAAGGGCATACCTGAATAACTTAATGACGCATACAAAAAATTAGAAAATGACCAAAAAAAGGAACCAAAAATAGGGAGACAGAAGGAAATAACAAAGCTGAAAGCGAACTCAATGAAGTGGAAAACCAAAAAATCAGAAAGATCAACGAAAGAAGTTGGTTCTTTGAAAAAGTAAACAAGATTGATAGACCATTGGCAAAACTCACAAAGAGAGAGAGAGAGAGAGAGAGAGAGAGAGAGAGAGAGAGAGAGAGATCTGATAACCCGTATTAGAAATGAAAAGGGGGAGATCATGACAGATATTGCAGAGATTGAAAGGGTAATCAGAGACTACTTTGAGAAACTTTATGCTACTAAACATGAGAACCTAGAAGAACTGGAAAAATTCTTGGACACTTATAACCTTCCACATTTAAGTAAGGAGGATGTAGCATATCGAAACACCCCCATCACTACTGAGGATGTTGAAACTGTAATCAAACATCTGCCCAAAAAGAAAAGCCAAGGCCCAGATGGATTTCCTAATGAATTTTTTCAAATCTTTCAAGAGGAGCTACGACCAATCCTAGCCAAGCTCTTCCATGAAATTGAAAAAACGGGAACACTCCCAAACAGCTTTTATGAAGCCAACATCACCTTGATGCCAAAAAAGAAAATTACAGACCAATATCCCTGATGAATGCTGATGCAAAGATCTTCAACAAAATCCTGGCAAATAGGATCCAATGCATCATCAAGAAGATCATACACTACGACCAAGTAGGTTTCATCCCAGGAATGCAAGGATGGTTTAACACTCATAAATCTATCAACATCATACACAACATCAACAACAAGAAAAATAAAAATCACATGATCATATCAATAGACGCAGAGAAAGCATTTGATAAGGTCAAACACCCATTCTTGATCAAAACTCTCAGCAAGATGGGAATGGAAGGAACCTTTCTCAATCTAGTTGAAGCCATCTACCACAAGCCAATGGCAAATATTATCCTCAATAGAGAAAAACTAAAAGCCTTTCCTCTAAATTCTGGCACAAGACAAGGCCGTCTGCTCTCACCACTCCTATTCAACATAGTATTGGAAGTTCTTGCTATAGCAATCAGGCAAGAAAAAGATATCAAGGGAATCCAGATAGGAAAGGAAGAAGTCAAGCTCTCATTGTTTGCAGACAACATGATATTCTACTTAGAAAACCCTAAAGACTCTACCGAAAAGCTTCTAGAAACAATAGATTCATATAGCAAGGTGGCAGGCTACAAAATCAACCTACAGATTATCAATGGCCTTTCCTTACACCAATAATGATAGGGAAGAGATGGAAGTCAGGAAGGCAATCCCATTCACAATAGTGCCACACAAACTCAAATATCTTGGAGTCAACTTGACCAAAGACGTGAAGGACCTATACAAAGAAAACTATAAAGCCCTGCTCCAAGAAATAAGAGAGGACACACGGAAATGGAAACACATACCCTGCTCATGGATTGGCAGGATTAACATTATTAAAATGACAATACTCCCCAAAGCATTATACAGATTTAATGTGATCCCCTTAAAAATACCCATAACAGTCTTCAAAGAAGTGGATCAAACACTTATAAAGTTCATCTGGAACAATAAACACCCTCGAATAGCTAAAGCACTCCTAGGGAAAGGAAAATGGGAGGCATTACTTTCCCCAACTTTAAACTGTACTACAAAGCAATAGTTATAAAAACAGCATGGTATTGGAATAAAGACAGACCCTCAGATCAGTGGAATAGGCTTGAGTTTTCAGACACTGTCCCCCAGACATACAATTACCTAATTTTTGACAAAGGAGCAAGAAATCATAAGTGGAGCAGGAAAATCTCTTCAACAAGTGGTGCTGGCAGAGCTGGTTAGCCACTTGCAAAAAAGCGAACATAGACCCCCCAGTTAACATCATGTATGAAGGTAAAATCCAAATGGATTAAAGACCTTGATATCAGACCTGATACCATAAGGTATATAGAACAACACGTTGGTAAAACACTCCATGACATTGAGACTAAAGGCATTTTCGAGGAGGAAACTGCACTTTCCAAACAAGTGGAAGCAGAGATCAACAGATGGGAATACAATAAGCTGAGAAGCTTCTGCACCTCAAAGGAAATAGTGCCCAGGATACAAGAGTCACCCACCGAATGAGAGAAACTATTCACCCAACACCCTTCAGATAAGGGGCTAATATCCAAAATATATAGGGCACTGACAAAACTTTACAAGAAAAAAAACATCTAATCCCATCAAAAAATGGGAAGAAGAAATGAACAGACACTTTGATAAAAAAGAAATACAAATGGCCAAAAGGCACATGAAAAAATGCTCCTCATCACTAATCATCAGAGAGATGCAAATCAAAACAACATGATACCATCTCACACCACAGAGATTGGCGCACATCACAAAGAATGAGAACAATCAGTGCTGGCTGGGATGTGGAGAGAAAGGAACTCTTATTCACTGCTGGTGGGAATGCCGTCTAGTCCAACCTCTATGAAAAGCGATATGGAGATTCCTCCAAAATCTGGAAATTGAGCTCCCATTTGACCTAGCTATTCTACTCCGAGGGATATACCCTAAGAATACAATACAAAAACCCCTTCCTCACACCTATATTTATTGCAGCACTATTCACAATAGCCAGGCTCTGGAAACAACCAAGATGCCCTTCAACAGACGAATGGCTAAAGAAAATATGGTACATATACACAATGGAATATTATGCAGCTGTCAGGAGAGATGAAGTCATGAAATTTTCCTATACATGGATGTACATGGAATCTATCATGCTGAGTGAAATAAGTCAGAGGGAGAGAGATAGACACAGAATAGTCTCACTCATCTATGGGTTTTAAGAAAAATAAAAGTCATTTTTGTAACAATCCTCAGAGACAATGAGAGGAGAGCTGGAACACCAGCTCACTTCATGAAGCTCACCACAAAGAGTGGTGAGTGCAGCTATAGAAATAACTACACAGAGAACTACCATAATCATGTGAATGAATGAATGAGGGAACTGGAAAGCTTGTCTGGAGTACATGTGGGGATGGGGTGGGATGGAGAGAGATTTGGGACATTGGTGGTGGGAATGTTGCACTGGTGAAGGGGGTGTTCTTTACATGACTGAAACCTAATCACAATCATTTATGTAATCAAGATGTTTAAATAAAGAAAAAATAGGAAAAAAAAAGAAAGAAAAACTTGGGGTAAAAAATGTGTTCACTGAAATATTTATGACAGAAACAAAGAACACAATGCATTTATCTACATGTAAATCAAGGGCATTGGTTAAATATATGCTAGAACTCCAAATAATAGAATACAATTTGGCTTAAAAAAAAAAACTAGAGGCATTAAGACGCTCTAAGAATAAATAAGCAAAAGAATATGGCTAAGAGAATGATGATGGATTCGTATTCTAAAAAGTTTAAAAGAAAAAAAGGACTAAAATATGATTTCAAAGTCTTGGTCTTGACACCAGAAGAACACAAATGTTACAGAGATGGGAGAAGAAAGCTTTGAAGCACTGATGTTTTGTTTTGCCTGTGTCTCTGCTCTTTTCAGCAGAAAGGAGAGACATCTAAAAGTTATACTAGGAAATTTTAAGAGGCTTATTTAACATCTAATGTTAAGTAAGTTAACTATGTAAGTTATGAGTAATAGAAAGAGATCTGAGTAGTAAAAATAAATTAATAATTGCCAGACTTTTTCAAACTATGAAAGGTTCTCACCGAAAAATATAGAAAAGAAAAAAAAATACAAAGAGTAAGTTCTAAGAAAGTCAAGCTGTACAAGTCAGATGGAGGGGAGTATAATACAAAAAGGGCAAAGAAGATAGTCTCAGAGAGGAGCGAATAATTAGTGGTGCCAAACATGGCTGGTTTTGTATGATGAAGGCTCAGCAATGACAAGTAAAATTGAGGCTTGTAACAGTATATTGAGGGAGTAAGGGGAGAACACTGATGAGGGGAGAGAAAACAGCTACAAAAGACTAGTGATTCTAATACAAAAGAGGGACTAGTTTCAGGAACACCGATCTATTCCATTTATTTATTTATTTATTATTTATTTTTAATTTCACTTTTTTATTTTTTAAAGTTTTGTTTTTTTGGGCCACACCCAACAGCGCTCAGGGGTTAATCCTGGCTCTGTGCTCAGAAATTGCTCCTAGGAGGGTCAGGGGTCTATATGGTATACAGGGGATTGGACCTAGGTCGGTCCCCGAATGGCCAAGTGCAAGGCAAATGTCTTACTACTGTGCTATCACTCCAACCATGAGTTAATTGATTTTAAAAAGGAGAAGAAAGCATTAAGTTTAGATACACTTTAAAATAAAAAATAAACTTTTATCTTGTTTCCTTTATTAGACAAATTATTTTCTAAGCCAAGTCATATTTTTATAATTATTCTATATCTAAAAAGTACAGTTTATTTGCAGGGCTAAAGTGAAGTACATTAGATAAGGTGCTTGTCTCTCATGTGGCAAACCTAGGTTTGATTCCCAGCATCCCATATGGTCCCTAAAGCACCACTAGATGTACTTCCTGAGTTCACTGTGAAGAATAATCCCTGAGCATCATAGGTATGAAGCTCAAACACCAAAATAAATAAATAAATCACTTAATTTATAATATACACTTAGAAGAGGTATGTTTCAGAACTTCAGGACACTATTTCAAAGATACATTCCATACTGGTAAGTTCAGTCTTTCTGAAAAACAATATGGATATTCTTCAAAAACTGGAAATTGAGGGGCCAGAGAGATAGCATGGAGGTAGAACATTTGCCTTGCATGCAGAGGATGGTGGTTCAAATCCTGGCATCTCATATGGTCTCCCAAGCCTGCCAGGAGCTATTTTTAAGCATAGAACCAGTAGTAACCCCTGAACACTGCCAGGTGTGACCCAAAAACCAAGAACAAACAAACAAAAAAACTCAAAAAAAAAAAAAAAAAAAAAAACCCCTGGAAATTGAGCTTCCATATAAGCCAGCAATACAACTCCTAGGGATATACCCTAGAACACAAAAACACCATGCATAAAAGCCCTCTGCATTCCTATGTTCATCGCAGCACTATTTACAATAGTCAGAATCTGGAAACAACCCAAGTGCCTGAGAATAGATGAGTGGCTAAATAAACTGGTACATCTACATAGGGAATACTATGCAGCTATTAGGAAAAATGAAGTCATGAAATTTGCTTATATGTAGATAAACATGAAGATTATTATACTGAGTGAAATGAGTCAGAAGGAGAAGGGTAAACACAGAATGATATTACTCATTTGTGGGATATAATTAAAATAAAGGACAGTATGATGATAATATCCAGACAATAGAGATGAAGGTTAGGACCACCATTCCCCTGGTTGAAAGCTTGCCACAAAGAGAGGTGAGTACAGTTAGAGGAGATTTACTATGACAATGATGGTTGGAACTGATCATTCTGAACAAGAACTGGGTGCTAAAAGGGAATAAAGTGGCATACATGGCACCCCTTTGTTAACAATATTGCAAACCAGAGTGTGTGTGTGTGTGTGTGGAGAGAGAGAGAGAGAGAAAGAGAGAGAGAGAGAGAGAGAGAGAGTTATCGACAGACAGACAGATGAATGATTAAACGGATGAGGGGTAGATGGGGTGAGAGATGGAAATGGGGGACATTGGTGGCAGGGAAGGTGCACTGGTGAAGGGTGGTATACATTCTATGACTGAAATGAACTAAAAACGATGTTGTAACTACAGGTTTTAAATAAAACAATTACTTTTTTTTAAAAAAAAGACACTTTTTTTTTTTTGCCACACCTGGCAATGATAAAGGGTTATTCCTGGCTCTGCATTCATAAATTACTCCTGGCAGGCTTGGGGGACCATATGGAATGCTAGGAATTGAACCTGGATTAATTCACTCCAGCTCCTATTCATTTATCGATAATCCAAAGGACACAAAGGTCAAATGAGTAAAAGTCACGTAAAGTATGATAAGATTTGATTCACCGTTTTACCAACTACAGATAGAATAATAGTAAGGCAATAAAACAGAAAAAATTAACGACAACAAAAATGATGGTAGAAATGATAATAAAAGCTGTTATTGAGCACTTAGTATATACTACACCCTTCACATTATCACTTAACTTGTCTGAACTCATTAAATACCTATGCCAAAACAATAGAATAGGCATTTATATTTATTTTATAATGAAGACGTTGAGGAACAGGGAGAGGGTTTAAATAATTGTCCTATTCACACAACTAAGTTTGTCAGAATTAAAATTCATACCCAGAGCTGGAACTACAAACAGTAGGACATTTGCCTTGCATGTAGTCTACCCAGATCCAATCACCTGCATCCCATAAGGTCCCCTAGGGCTTGCCAGGAATGAATCCTGAGATCAAAGTCAGGAGTAAGTCCTAAGTAACTCAGGTGTGACCCCAAAACAATACAGAAAACAAAATTCAAACCCCAGTGATTACAAAAATATATACACTTAGACATATACTGCCTCCCAGAATGACAACAGAAACATCACAGATGAGAATGCTAATTTAAGATGAATATAACTCCTTGAAGGGTCCTTAAACCAAAAAAAAAAAAAAAAAAAATGGAGACACAAACCTAAAACATCATGCATTAAATGTTAAGATAAATAGAATGAATAAATATTAAGATAATAAAAAGCAGGGTCATAAGCTATGAAGAATTACAAGTAAAACATAACTGATAAATACAGGTATCCAAAATATATAAAGAAGGCTGAAGCAATAGTACAGAGGGTAAATCACTGACTTGCACATGGCTAACTGGATTTTGACTCGACATCTTATATGATCTTCAGAGCACTACTAGGAGTAATTCTCAAGTACAGAGCTAGGAATTAACCCATAAGCATTGCTGTGTGTGACCCAAAAAAGGCAAAAAACATATGTAAGAACTCTTAACTCTAAAACTTAACAGAAAACAAAACCCTATTTAAAAACTTGGAGAAAGACTTAGAGAAAAGTCACTAGGGAAATACATAAACTGAAAAGAGGCATATGAAAATGTTGAACATAATTATCATGAGGTTATTAAAAAGTAAAATAATGAGGCACTGCTAAATATCTAGAGTATGACTAAACTCCCAAAACACTGGCAGCACTAACTGCTAGCAAGGATGTGGAACAATAGGAATGTTCATTCACTACAGCTAGTGATGTAAAAAAAGAAGCACTTTGAAAGATACTTTGGCAGTTTAATACAAAACTAAACTTGTTTTTATCCAAAGTTGAAAACTTATGTCCACACAGTAGTCCTGGATACAAATGATTACTGCAGCTTTATTCCTGGTTGCCAAAAAGTAGAAGCAACCAAGATGTTACTTAAGATGTAAAGGGATAAGCAGAAGATTATTCAGCAACAAACAGACGAACAAGCTACAGTAAAACATATAAGAGCTTTGAAAGGGTATATGAGAGGCTGGAGAGATAAAACAGTGGGTAGGGCATTTGCCAGGGTTTGATCCTCAGCTTCCCAATGGTCCCTAGAGCACCATCTATTAATTCTTGAATGCAGCACTATGTGTTAGTCCTGAGCAATACCAGGTGTAGTCCAAAAACAAACAAATAAGGGTAAGTGAATTAAAGTCAATCTGAAATGACTATGTACTATATAATTCCAAGTTCATTATATTCCAAAAGATAAAACTGAACTTAGTGACTGCCAGTAGTCTGAGGGAGACAGAGTAAAATATTGGTGAAACTATTCAAATATTATCATAGCTATCAAGACACATATAATTTACATTATGTAAACCATACTTTATAATATAATATGTGTGAATAACACAAATTCTATATGTAATAGAACAATGATATAATACTGATTTTAAATTATAAGACACAAGAAAATAATACAGAAAACAAAGAGGTAAGTAATTATAAAAAAACTGTAATTTCTTTTTCTGAAAACGTTAATTCTAAAAAATTAAATATCTGTTTTGTTTTGTTTTGTTTTGTTTTTTGGGGGGGGCACATCCAGCAGAGGTTACTCTTGGCTATGCTCTGTACTCAGAAATTACTCCTGGCAGTAGTTGGAGGTCCATATGGAATGTCAGAAATCGAACCTGGGTTGGCTGTGTGCAAGGCAAATGCTCTACCTTCTGCACTGTCTCCCTGGACCCTATATATCCTTTAAAAAAAAAAAAAGCGCTCTTTCCTTCCTGGGAGTTGGGAGTCTAGCAGCATGGGGTTTGGCAGGCCTCCGCCATGCCAGAGGCCTTCTTAACCAAGCGGGGGGGGGGGGGCGCGGTGCGGGACTTGGGTAACCCCAGCACCCATCTACTGCCTTGCTCCAGATCTCCAGGGCTCCCCCGAGCCACAAGCCTGGGCAATCCAGCGAGTTGGGTCCCTTGGCGGAGCTTGAAGGTACCCTTGGCTTTCCCCCCCCATTCGGCTCCTTAGGGGGTGTCTGGGTGGGGCTCTCAACTTCTGGCCTCCCAGCTTCTTGATGCAGTCACTGGTAATCTCTTTCCAGTCTATATTTTCAAAATCACGCGGGGGCTAGTGCCCTCGCACGCACCAGATACATTAATAGTACTCACTATCATTAAATTATGTTTTTTTGTATGCAGAATGTCCATTTTGTACTCTGCCCTTTCGCAGACCCCTACAAAAGATCATTTTTCTCTTTAACTCTTGTAACCCCTATCATCATTACTCCTCATTTACAGTCACAGACCAAAGTGGTGCCCTGGAGTTAACACCCACCAACTATTTCAAAAGGCATAGAAAGGACACGTATGTCTTTTCAACATTTTGTGTGTTTTTTTGACGGCTATAACTTTTGTTGAATATTCTCTTTTTTTCTTTTTTGTTTGTTTTGGTTTTGGTTTTTGGGCCACACCCGGCGGTGCTCAGGGGTTACTCCTGGCTGTCTGCTCAGAAATAGCTCCTGGCAGGCACGGGGGACCATATGGGACACTGGGATTCGAACCAACCACCTTTGGTCCTGGATCGGCTGCTTGCAAGGCAAACACCGCTGTGCTATCTCTCTGGGCCCTGAATATTCTCTTATACAGTGACGCTCCCCCTCCTTTTTTTATCTTCTCTTTGTGAACTGTTCAATATGGAATTTGGTGTGAAAGAATCCCTCAGTTTAATGCTTATGTTTTAACCAAATCATGGGTATTGTTGGACGTGTTCTTACACCCCCATATACTCTGATAACGCCATGTGGCTTTATTTCTTGTCTGCATAGGCACACTAAAACGGGAAAATATTACACATACAAATAAGTTCTTATCTAATAGAGATGGGAACACACAAATCTTGTAGTGCAATGGGATCTTACACACTGAACATTGACATAAAGACCTGGCGCAGGCCTCAGAAGAATGGGCATTCTCCATTCACCCCTGATCTAGAGAAGACATCTACGAAACATCCAAGGTTGTCTATAATATCACCTGGAGGCAATCCTCTACCAGAGAAGACCCTAACACTGCTCTGACATCGACCTACTCAAAAGAGACTTCCCTTAACACTGAGAAGACTTAACAACAACAATGAACTACTTACTGGACAGGGCTTTCTGTTTGCTCCTTAATTGTGAAGTGAAACTAGAGGATATTCCACACCAGCCTGACTTCAATGTAGGATGTGCAGATTCCAGGATCTTTAATACAGAAACCTGATGCCAACAATAGGACTGCGTGAAAAATAAAACTGTATTGGCACTACAGATAATGACTTGGATTGAATAAACTAGTTTGCCTGGAGCTTAGAGTTGGTCTTATGGCAGGAAACTTCAGGGGTAGGGGTCTCCAAGGCTTTTCCTTTCCATGTCCCCCATATTTTGGTGGGCCTATGCAAACAATATTTGCCACTCTAACACCATTTTTACTGTGCCCTTTTGACTTAACCCTTAAAAATAAACCTCTTAAACTTTTGATGTTAACTTAAACTAATATGTATGCGCAAGAAAATATAAAAAAAATACTATGCCTTCAATGTTTAAGGAGTCACATAAATCTCATGGCTTTAGGATGCTTTGTGTACTGCTAAGAAATGTTATAATGTACTACAATCTGGGGATTTGTGGACAAAGTAATTGTACATGGGTTCTGCCTTATTTTTCTTAATGTTCTTTGACAGTAAGTTCAATATTTAGGCGTCAGCAAGGGGATTTCTTCTGAGAACTCTGTTTATGGGTGATTGTCCTTTCACTGCAACTTTACCTTGTCCTAATTGCATCATTTTTCTCATAATTAAAAATAAAAAATAAAAAAAGCTGTTTAGGGGGCTGGAGGGATAGCACAGCAGTAGGGAGTTTGCCTTGCATACAGCTGATCTAGGATGCAAGGTGTTTCGAATCCCAGCATCCCCGTGCCTGACAAGAGCAACTTCTGAGTGCAGAGCCAGGAGTAACCCCTGAGCGCCGCCGGGTGTGACCCAAAAACCAAAAAAAAAAAAAAAAAAAAAGGCTATTCAAAAATCAAAGTGGGAAGTAAGAAGATACTGAGATACTGATAGGAGTTACTAAACTACTAAACCATAGAGCCAACAACACAGCAGGCAGGAGACCCTGATAAAAATAACTTAAAAATATACCTGCTGGGACCAGAATGATAGCACAGCAGGTACAGCAGCATGTGGGAAACCCAAGTTGGATTTCAAGCACTATATATGGCACCCTGAGTCCTGCCAGGAATGATCCCCGAGCACCACAACTGTGACCCACAAATAAAAACAAAACATAAAACAACATCTCCAGGTTGGAGGGGGAATGGATTATGGCTATAGAACCTGGATACATCAGTGATGGCAGGTTACACTGGCAGAATCACTGCTGTAACACTGTATATGCCTGAAAATATTATGAACAACTTTGTAAATCATGTTGCCTTAATAAAAATGTTTCAATTAAAAATTTAAAAAGTGGTTTCTCTATAAACTCAGCATATACTAAACATACACCAAGTGCAAAGAAAAATATTAAATCATAGATTGTGTTATGAGATAAGGAAACAGTTCAGAGAACTGCAGCAAAATATAATTTCAAGACTTATGTTCATAATCTCTCTCCTTTGCTTAGAGCACTTCTATATAAGGAGGCACTTTTTATAATGAACCTGATGAGAACATGACTAAATCCAATTGGGATCCCAACATATGGTGAAGATTTGTAACAAGTAACCTGCAAAGTAACTGCTCTAATCTAATCTAACTATGAATGTCTAGATCACAAAAAAACAGTGCCTAAACAGGTGAAACTTAAAACGCAGAAGTAAACATGCCTCTTAAAATATTGAATCAGAATTTTCACATCTCTATTGTTCATAAGATGAACAAAAGGTACTCTGAATCCAAAAATCTGGCCAGCTTATTCTTGTTTAGTTTTTCAATCGGGAAAAACTCACATTTAAATGCAACTGAGGAATCTCAACAGTACAGAAACAGTATGGGCAAATCTGCCACACAAAATGTAATTTTCACCCTTTCATTCAACTACTATTCACTTAAAGAGACAAATTAAATGGGAAGAGAAGGATTCTGTTTACTGTCACTGCTTGTATCAACTTGTGAAAAAGCTCAAAGGAATCCAAAAAGAAATATAAGTTCTTAAGTAGAACACACTGGTTAGACCATCATCTCTTTTAACTTCAGTAATTACTGATCTGGACATCATTTCTCTAGAACAAGTTTTTAAAACTCCTTTAAAGAAGTTAACTCGTGTTGGAAAGATGTTTTCTGTGAGGACTTACTCGTTAGAGCCAGTCAAGGAAATAATCAAGGGCTAAGAAAAAAAATTAGATTCAAACTTTTAAAATATATCAGTGGCACATGTTTCTCCACTTCTAACTCTGAACAGCGTAATACATTCTTTTCAATTTTTGCATAGTGCTTCAACGTTCATGCCTGCAACACCATACCCATGCAGAAATTTCAAAGATAATGAATATAGGTATGTGAAACTCTCTGCCTATGCTATATAATGAATAAACAATCTTCATTCTTTCTTCCTTTGTAAACCAATAAAAAGTCTCTAATGGGAGCCTGGGAAATGACTCACAGGATGAAGCACATGCTTTACATGTAGGAGTCCTAGATTCAATCCCCACCACTGATCCAAGAACCAAGTCAGGAATAGCCAACTTTCAGCACTACACGTGACCCCAAACTTCCTCTCCCCACAGAAAGTCTTTGTTGGCATAATGGCATCTCTCTCAATACCTTTTTTAACTTTTGGGTTTGGGGACACACCCAGATGGTCAGGGCTTACTCTTAACTTTACTCTCAGGGACCAGTCTTGGCTGTGCTTATGAGACCGTAGAGAATGCCAGAATCAAACTCAGGTCAGCTGTGTGCAAAGAAAATGTTCTACCAGTTATATTATCACTCTGGCCCTCTATCTAACTTTTGATGATGTATTCCTAGACCCACGGTAATAAAATTTTACTTTCTTTTTTCTTTGGTGGGGGAGTTTGGTGGAGGTTTGGACTATACCTGGCAGTTCTCAGGAGATCTCAGTGCTAGGGATCAAATCTGGGCCTTTAACAAGCAAATCATGTACTCAATCCTCAATTCACTGAGCTGTTTCCAGCACAAACAACTTTATCGTATCTGTAAATTCATTTCTTCCTTCCTTTTTATTCTTTTTTTCTACTTACCAACCTCTATTTCTTCTATTTGCTTCTCTAATTTTGTCTCTAAGAATGAACAGAACTAGGATCTGAAATTTTCTATCTTTTGATATGTCTGCTAAATCTTTTATACTGCATTTTTTAGAATAAATTAACTATGGCCATCATCGTTAGTTTATGATTACTGAAAACAGCACTTGCAAACAGTGAACCACATGTGAGGCCCTAGGATATTCCTAGAGTGTCACAGGGGAAAATACAAAAAAAGAAGGCCAAGCACAAGACAAGGCTGCCAATGGATAGGACAAGTGTCACAGGAAGAAAGGCCAAAAGGGGGCTACAGTCAGAAAAATATTGAGAAACACAGGTCTCAAATAGCAGTCTCAGACTGGCAATGTAGCTCAGGAGCAAAGTGTATAAATAAGTATATAAGTATATATAAGACCTGGATCTGTTCCCCAGAACCACACACACATACATACAAACACACAAAGTAAAAGAATGACCTTCTCGTTTTATTATGTAGCCTTAACAGATAATATTTATATACCTGCTGCTTTATACGTATGATACTATGTATATCATATATATATACTTTATATGTATGATACTTAAAAATAGCATGTTCTATAATTAGAATGTACAAATAATGTATATTAAGTCAAACATTTTAAAAGGGAAACAGGTTTATATATATTTACTTTAGAAGTTTTGTAGTTTTTGTTTTACATTCTCTAAGAATAAATATCTATTTCCAACTTTTATCACAACTTAAACATGCCCACTCACCCATTAAAATATATGTTCTAGGGGCCGGGCGATGGCGCTAGAGGTAAGGTGCCTGCCTTGCCTGTGCTAGTCTTGGACAGACTGCAGTTTGATGGCCCCCCAAGCCAGGAGCAACTTCTGAGCGCATAGCCAGGAGTAACCCCTGAGCATCACCAGGTGTGTCCCAAAAACCAAAAAAAAAGAAAAAGAAAAAGAAAAAAAATCTATGTTCTAATTTTTGAAGTTCTTGTTCACAAGATAATTTTTTAAGCTATCGTTCACTAACTTGCAAACCAGAGTCAAAATATAATTCTACGAGGGAGCTGCATTTTTTTTAAATGAAAGATTTGAACAGCAGGGCCCGGAGAGATAGTACAGCGGTGTTTGCCTTGCAAGCAGCCGATCTAGAACCAAAGGTGGTTGGTTCGAATCCCGGTGTCCCATATGGTCCCCCGTGCCTGCCAGGAGCTATTTCTGAGCAGACAGCCAGGAGTAACCCCTGAGCACCGCCGGGTGTGGCCCAAAAACCAAAAACCAAAAAAAAAAAAAAAAAAAAAAAAGATTTGAAAAGCAAAATTTTTCCTAAACAGAATATAAGTATGTCTTTCTTTAATAGTAGTGAAGCATAATTTTCACTTGAGGAAGTAAATTTATCAAAATCAGTAATAGTAAACGGTTTTACTGATTTTGATCATATATTACTTGGTTACTTTATTTACTTATAATGACTACTAAAATAAATGTATTTCAGGAAACCATCAGATAAATCAAGCATCTTTCCTTCTAGTAGAAAAAAATGGTAAGTATAGAAAAAAATGTGTATTTCATTCTCCTTCCTTTAAACAATGTTAGGAAAACAGTTATTAGGTACTCTACTCAAGTACAGATATTGCACTAGGCAGGCACTGTTCTTTACAAACTCTGATGGCTCAAAAAGGAACTTCAAGATGAAAGCAAAACATGCAGATATTGCAGGATTGGTCTTTACAACAGCGACACCAAGCGGCGGACTGTAAAATCTATGTGGCAGAATTTCCAGTCAAAGCAGTTCAAGGAATTTTCTGGTCCTTCTGATTCTTCATGATTAAATTAAAACAAAATCTGTTTAAAAATAGCTTTATACAGTCTTGATTTTATTCTTTTTGTTTTTGTTTTTGTTTGGTCACACCCGGCAGTGCTCAGGGGTTTCTCCTGGCTCTATGCTCAGAAAATGCCCCCGGCAGGCTCGGGGAACCATATGGGATGCTGGGATTTGAACCACCGTCCTTCTCCTTGCAAGGAAACGGCCTTACCGCTGTGCTATCTCTTCAGCCCCTTGATTTTATTCTTGAAGATAATGTAATCAAGCCTAGTCGCTCTTCAACTTGAGTCCTTCAAATATTTTAGTAACTACTATGAACTTCGACTCTTCAACTAAATATTCAAATTAAATTTAGGTGTTTCTCCTGTAAGGGTAAGAAATTTCACACTGGAGCGGGGTGTTATTACAGCAGGGAGGCCATTTATTTGCCTTGCATATAGCTGACCATATTCAATTCCCAGTATTCATATGGTACCCACCAGGAGTGAATCTTGAGCACAGAGCCAGGAGTAACCCATGAGCACCACTGGGTGTGGCCACAAAAGAAAATTACTCATGATAATGTCTAAAATAAAATGCAGGCAGAGAGAGGAGTATGATTCTTTTTTCTTTTTTTGTTTTGAAGTTAAGGTTAGAATCTAACTCAGTTCATATAAGGCATGTTGGCTTACCACTGAGACATATCCTAAATCCAAGAGCATAAATCAAAGGAGAACAATGTACAAAATTATACATATCTCCACTTACTTTAAACTTATTAAAAAAAACTTATAGTCAAAAAAAAAAACTTATAGTCCATTATTTTAAAAATACTGAAATATCTTAAGGTGAATTTTTTATTTTAGATAAATAGGTAAGAAAAAGAATAATAGTTTGAACTTAAAATAAATTTAAAATATTTTTTGCAAATTAAATAAATGCTTCTGACAAATAACAGGCATTAGGTTTTTAGGTGTTTCATGTATTTTTGTATGCTTGTTTGTTTGTTTGTTTATTTCAAAGTTTATCTTCAAACCCCTCACCATCCACAAGAGTGTTAACTTCACCCTACCAATCTCAGGATCTTCCACTACCACCCCGAACCATTCCCAATCCCCCCTCTGCCATCTCCCCGCCCTGTTAAATTAAGTTCTGTATACAAGTTCTCAGGATCTGTTGCCCTGATCATTTGTTATTCCTACAATTTTTCTTTACATCTCACATACGACAGAGAACATTATGATGATAGTTTTTAAACTGAAACACAAGTGACCAAATTAAAAAATTATAGCAAACAATCATATTTTTAAACAGAGCTCAATCTTCCTGTAATACAAGCTCTGAAATTTTCTGTAAGATGTTAGGTGAATGTGTATGCACATATAAACACAGCTGTGCTAAACATAAAAAATAAAACTAAAACATGTTTCTTATATAACTGCCCTCCTGTTTAAAATGAATGACTTGGGAAACTAATCCCAACAGAGGCATTTCTATTTTTTTTTTTTTTTTGGTTTTTGGGTCACACCCGGTGGTGCTCAGGGGTTACTCCTGGCTGTCTGCTCAGAAATAGCTCCTGGCAGACACGGGGGACCATATGGGACACCGGGATTCAAACCAACCACCTTAGGTTCTGGATTGGCTGCTTGCAATGCAAGCACCACTGTGCTATCTCTCCAGGCCCCGAGGCATTTCTATTTTACTACAGAATCTATCAATAGTAGATTATACTTACATGTAAATAATCTTTGTTCAGTAGAAATACTGCTACATGTATTAGCCCCCTATCAAAGTATGGCAGAAGTCAGTGTTCATCATGATATGCATCTTCAACAAAGCCATTTTAATAAATTATTCTTAATGAATGACATTAATATTAGCCAAATGTCAATTTTAATTTAATTAACTCAACAGTTAATGCTTCTTAGTGTATTTAGAAAACTGAAAATCTGAAAATTTAATTTTAAAAAATGTCCGTGGAGCTGGAGTGATAGATAGTACAGTAGGTAAGAAGTTTGCCTTGTATCTGACCAACCAGATTCAAATCCTAGTAACTCATATGTTCCTCCAAGTTTTATCAGGAGTGATCATTAAGTGCAAAGCCAGGAGTAAACCCTGAGCACAATAAAGTGTGGTCCAAAAGAATTTTTGTCAGTATCATATACTACTAATAGGTCACACAATCAAATTTATTTTATTCTGAAAGATTAAAAAGAAAATTCAATGCTGCTATATATGACAGTTTACTAACCAAAGGATTACACTAATACTAAATAAACATCAATAAATTTTCTTAAATGGCTAAGCCACTAAATAAATAATAATGAATTCAAAAAGAGCATTCGATTGCTTTTATTGAGCTCACTGCAAATAAGAACAGTTAACTCTGAAAGCAAAGTGAGAATATCAAATGAATTTTGAAGGTTTTGGTACTAAAAATAGACTATATTAGTGTATTTAAAGAAAAGGCAGTAGTATTTTAATTTACCAAAGTTTCTATTTTCTGGTATATCTTAGCCACACCCATGGTGCTAGGTGACCATGTGGTACAGGGAATTAAACCGAGGCCTTCTCAAATGCTCCAGCCCATTGAGCTATCTTTGACCCAACTATCTGAAGTAATATGTATGGATCAAAAGGTTGAAAACTGATGCAACTGATAGCTGATTAAAACTATTTAAAATGACTTCTTTTTGGTGACATCTTTAACTGTCTATCACACAGTTGTGATAGCCATTTTAGTGACTAAAGGATACATGAGATATAGAACTTATTCTTTACTCTTTCAATTTTAGACTAAGAAAATTATTTTTCCCTAATGGTAAAATAGGGTTAGCATGTAATACTGTGAAAATTTATTATAGGTAAAATGCTGAGCTTCCATACTATATAAATATTAAATATTTGATTCATACCTTGTTTTAATTCCAGACCTTCAGGTTGTTTGTTCTCTCTCAGGGCTGAAGTGGAATCTACACAGATGTCTTGTCTGAGAAATAAAAGTAAATAACATTTTAAAAATATATTCAATCAAATATTATTTACCATTCAGATCATTAGAACAATTGGGACAGACCCATTAAATTCTCCAAGACTATACTACTCAGAGCACTCTAGAAAAACAGAAACATATATAAGTATCAGAAGCAACCAGGGCCCTAAGAGTTCGAATAACAGATAAAGTACCTTGCACGTAACTACTGGCCTCAATCCCCCTCATTATAAATGGTCCTCTAAAGGCACCATCAAAAGTAATCCCTGAACACAGAGCAAGAAATAAATCTCCAAGACAGTAAGGTGTAACCCAAAAACTGTGAAGCAAACAAAACAAATTAAAACAAAACAAACAAACAAAAAACAGAAAAACAAGACCAGGTGCAGAAGCAACCATAAAACAATACTGAATTAAACAGGGTACAGCTTTCCTGAGAAATCTGAGAAAGTATGCCATTAAAATATTTAGATTCACCGTTTTCTGCAACAGAGTTACAAACTAATGCTCTTTTTCTTTATTTGGACCACACCCAGCAGTGCTTAGGACTTATTCCTGGCTCTGCACTAAGGATTCACTTCTGGCAAGGTTTGGGAAAGCATATGGAGGTGCCAGGGCTTGTGCAAGGTAAGCACCTTACCCACTATGTGTCCAGCCCCACTTCATGACATCTTAATATTAGTATTTTCAGTCATGTATGTAGCTTATTAAGTATATGACTCAGGTATGTAAAATCTTGGTTTTGATCCTGGGCATCAAGATAAAATAGATAAAGTAAATGAAATATTATGTTCATGATAATTTTCAGCAAAAAAAAATGGAAATATTCAAAATGATTACTTTCAGGTTTTATTTAAAGAATTATGATTTACAAACTTATGGATAGCTAAGTTTTAAGCATATCATTTTTGACACCAATCCCACAAGTAGGTGTCAACTGCTACCACCAGTGTTCCCATACCTACATCCCTCCATCCTCTGAATGCCACTTTGACAGGCAAATTAAAGAGTTTGGTAGTGCAGCTTGGATCTCATGTTTTCAATGTTGTGGTCTGGATGTACAGCTATACTACTTTCCCACGTCACCAGTATAATCAAAGCCCTGAGTCCTGTACCCTCATTACTTCCCCTTCACATCTTCTTCCTTCTCACCTTGATTTCTTTTCTTCTCTGTCCTTTTCCTTCTTAAGCTCTGAGGTCAAGGTTGATGTAGGCACCCATCTTTTCTATGATTACTCTCTTTAGCCTCTTCTCTCATATACACATATATACACATACACACAAATCCCTCAAATATACAAAGGATAAGAACCTGTGACTTGTCTTCTTTCATTGTGTGTGGAGAGACTTCCAAATGGGGCTCAGGGGCTACTCCCCAAGATCCTTCGCAAACTCAGGCAAACAGTTCAGTGCTAAGGTCCAATGATTTGTAATACTGAAGCCCTATGATGATGCTTGGGCCCTGTGGTACTAGAAACTATCAAGGACCTCCCTGATAATGCTTAGCGGTCCCCAGGCCTATATCCAGCAATGCTGTGGATGACAAGTGGCACTGAACATGTGGCAGCCACATACCAAGCAGGTGCTCCAGCATCTGTATATCTCCCCTTTAAGATACAATATCCATATTAACACATACCTATTTTGCCATGAAACTTTATTAGTATAAAACATACTCAACAAAAATATTTGGATTTATTTATTATGTTTATATAAAATTATTAGCATATAATTTATATAAATTAGGATATGAAAGAGGTATAACTCAGATCATACATTTTTTATACTGTTTTTGACTAAACTCCTGTGTAGATTTTACTGTTTCACAAGAATGACACATAAATCCCAAGGAATATACAAACAATATTCCTTGGTAATCTAGGGACAGATTGGTGCCAATCTACCACATTAAGAGCACTGAAGGAAATAAACTTAAAATGTGCTACTTCGAGCTTTACATTCAAATTACACAATACCTAAGAGGAATGTTCATTTGCTTTTATGCATCTTCCCTTAGAGAAAATGTTCCTCTCTAATGTATCTTAGGAAATTCATTCTTCCTGTAAACATGCACACCTAAATATGCAAATGAAATGAGTAGAGTGGAGAGAGAGTACAGGAGTTAACGCAGTTGCTTTGCACATGCCTGTTATCCCTGGCACCATCAGGAGTGACCCTCCAAAAAACAAAAATGACTAGAACAAAAATATAATGTAACATCACTAGTCAAAAGACCAAGGGCATATGTAATAATGTGCAGTATTACAGCTAAGAATGTCTAAACTATATCTTAGGAATAGTCAGACAACCCTTAAATTAAAATGAATAATGTTCTACTGCCAAAAAACAAAAAGGATAAAGAATTAAATGTCAAATTCATAAAAGACAAAGAACATTTCAGGTTAAAGGAGGCTAAAGATGACAATTAACTATTATAACTAACTTGAGACTACTAAATTGGAGGGTGGAAACATTTTAAAGACATTGAGTCACATGATAAAGTAAAATACTAATTGTAAAATGTATAAAGTGTATCAATATTAATTTATTACAATTAAACTTGTACTTTGGTTATATAAAATAGAATGCTTTTTTTTAAAATTTTATTGAGACCACTGTGAATTACAAGTCTTTCACAGTTGTATTTCAGACATATAGTGACAGTGAATTAGGGCCATTCCCACCACCAATGTTGACCTCCCTCCACCATAGTTTGATACAGTTCTTGAAGTTGCCAAAGAGAATTCAAACAGTAGGTATAGTATACCACCTTGTGGCTGAAAAGGGTAAAGCTAAATGCTTTACATCCATCCATGTTAACTGATTTTGAAAAATAAAAATCCCAGAAATCATTTGAAATTTTATACTTGCATTTTTTAAAGATAGAGACTTGCAAACCAAATATGTCAGATATACTCAGAATTTAATCATTTAAGGATAGTAACGAGCTAAAAAGATGCCTGCAAAAAAATAATTGTTTTAAAATGTAAGAAATCTATAGAATATGTTTTCTAATTTATGTTTAAAGAAAACTATGTAAGAATTTCATAACTGGAGAGAGAAGGAGAGAAGGGAGGAGATAAAGCACTGTAGAATCTAATTTGGGTTAAAGAAGCTTTATATTTGGACTCTTATATTAAAGGAAAAACAAGCCTGTTTTTACTTTCTAATTTCATTCTACCATCTGCAGCGCGTATCCATCTTAAAGCACTTAGTTTAAAATCTTGACCTTGAGTAATAATAATATCTATCCCTGGAATTTAAGTTTTCAAGTCAACATCAGTCCAATTTTCTGTTATCCTAAATATGAATCCATTATTCATTCACTCAATAAATCTATTTTCAAGGGGCTGGAGTGGTGGTGCAGTGATAGGGTGTTTGCCTTGCAGCTGACCTAGGAAGGACCTCAATTTGATTTTCTGGTGTCACATATGGTCCCCCAAGCCAGGAGCGATTTCTGAGTGCATAGCCAAGAGTAACCCCTGAGCATCATGGGTGTGGCCCCAAAAACCAAACAAACAAAAATCTGTTTCAAAATCAATGTCATACACTGAAGAAATCTTACAGAATCTGATTGAAAACCCCTATGCAAGGAAACTGCAAAGGGATTTAAAATTTTATTTCTAGATTAAAAAAATTTGGACAATTATTTTCAAATAAATACCAGATAAACCTCTCTAAAGAAGCATAAACAGCATGAAAATTGCTACATCATTCCCATTTTGGCAAAATCAAATCAAAATAGAAAAGAATAAGGCAACTTAATAAAAGACACAGCCTTCCATCATCCTTAAATGCTAGAAGTAAAAAGAAAAGCTAAATTAAACTAGCCTACTGTTTTATGAGCTTTTTATTAGTAAAAATAAAAGACAAACTCAAGTAATCAGAAACTTTTCTGATATCTTTGGGTCATACCCAGAGATACTTAGGATTTACTTTTGACTCTTCTCTCAGAGGACACTCCTGGAGGGGTTTAGAGTCCTTGTGCTGCTGGGTATTTAACAGAAGTCACTGAGAAGCAAGGCTAAGCGCCTAAGCCTCTGTACTATCTCTTAAGGTCCAACCAGAAACATTTTAAATAAGAACAAAGTTGAAGGATGTCCACTATCAGACTTCAAGACTATACAGCTAGAAATAATCAAGATACAACAATATTATTTTAAGTATATTTCTGTTATTAAAGACAGGAAGATAAACTAATGGAACAGATTAAGGTTCAGATGTGTCCATACATTTATGGTTTACTGATTTTCAACAAACATGAAAAAGCAATTCAATGGAGAAAAGATAGTCTTTTGAACAAATTGTGTTAGTACACCAAATCTCCACAGGTTTTTAATCCAGATTTCATACCATATACAAATATTAACTCAAAAATTGATACCAGGTATAAAAATATAAGTGTACTTTTCTAGAATATTTAATTATAAAATTGTCTGGGATTAATAAAATAGTAACCAAATGCACTATTCAAAGAAAGAAATAAATGCTTATTTGGGTTCTACTAAAATTAAAAACTTTTGCTCTTCTAAATAAGAGTTAGTTGAAATTATGCTTTTAACAAAAAACTACAGGTTGGAAAAAATACTTGAAGTCTATTTTTGGGGGGGGGGTCACATCCGGCAGTGCTCAGGGATTACTCCCGGCCCCACACTCAGAAATCACCCCCAGCAGGCTCAGGGGACCATATGGGATGCCAGGATTCGAACCACCTTCCTTTTCCATGCAAGGCAAACGCCTTACCACTGTTCTCTCTCTCTGGCCCCTATCTTTTTTCTTTTTAAAATTTTTTTAAAATTACAGTTTATCCATTGATTGATTGGTTTTGAGGTCACACCCGACGATGCTCAGGGGTTACTCCTAACTCTATGCTTGCTCCGAAATCGCTCCTGGCAAGCTCAGGGGACCATATGGGATGCCAGGAATCAAACCTGGTCTGTCCCGAGTCAGTCAAATGCAAGGTAATGCCCTACTGCTGTGCTATCTCTCTGGCCCCTATCTTTTTTCTTTATAAATTAGTTTGTTTAAAGATCGTGTATTAAATAGTAGCTCATTATACATTCGTTCCAAGATCAATCCCACTACCAATATAAAAATTCTCTCCACCATTATTCTGAAATTACAACCCATTCCCAAGCCTACCCACTTGGCAGGCACAAAATAATATATTTTATATTGCTGTATACAGATAAGTGGTAATGAAAAAAATTTTAAAGTACACTAATGAGAAAATTTGTGAAATTAATGTATCTCACAATGAGGTCATTAAGCTATTGTCAGAAAGTTTGCTACGAGATTATCAGCCACAGAACTCAGAATTCAGTTTTTGTGGGACATAGTTTTAGCTGGCAGGGCTCCCAGCAGTACAGAAGGCCAAGGGAGGGTGTCTGCACTCACTACAAAGAGTTCTGGTGAAATCAGCCCAAATACTGCCAAGAAATATATCTTATACAGTAGTTTCATCCATTATATATAACCCATTAAACCACAATAATAAAAATCTAAATGCAAACTTAAAAAAAAGAAGAATTTAAAATGAAGAACACAAAGCCAGAGATGTGATGTAGTGGGAGATAAAGTACAGTGGGTAGAGTACTTGCCTTGTATGCAGCCTACCCAGGTTCCATCTCCAGCAACCCTGAGCTCACCAGGAATGTTTCCTGGTTACAGAGCCAGGCCCAGGGATAATAATAAAAAAAAAAAAAACCAACAACCAAACAAACAAAAACAACAACAACCAGGGGCCAGAGAGTTTGCCTTGTATGTAACCAACTGGGTGGGAGCAGATTCAATTCCCAGCACCCCATTTGGTCCTCCAGCCTGCCAGGGGCGATTTCTGAATGTAGAGCCCTGAGTGCCTCTGAATGTGGCCCAGAAACCAATCGATCAATAAATAAATCAAGTTTAAAAAAAAAAACTAGGGGCCGGAGACATAGCATGGAGGTAAAGCATTTTGCTTTGCATGCAGAAGGTCAGTGGTTCGAATCCCGGCATCCCATATGGTTCCCAGAGCCTGCCAGGAGCGATTCGATTTCTGAGCATAAAGCCAGGAGTAACCCCTGAGCGCTGCCAGATGTGACTCAAAAAAAAAACAAAAACAAAAACAAAAAACTAGAACAGGAATTAAGGCACTTGCTATTCCTGCATCCAAAAAATGTGTATTCAGTCCTTTATATACTAGATATGGTTTCTAAGAACTGCCAACAGTCACTCCTGAGCAGAGTTAGAAATAGCTGTTGAAAACTGCCAGGAATAGCCCCCCAAATAAAATAAAAGGGTTAAACAATGATACAACCACACAATTAAATAGCATTATACTAGAAAATAGCTGACTCTAAAGTCTACATACCATATCATTCCACTCATACAACATGGGAGGTGACACAGGGTGAAGTGGCAAGAAAGCAAAGTATACAAACAGAAATCAGATCAACTGATTATTAGGGAACAAGAATGGGAGGAACTGACTAAAGTCATAAGGAAAATTTTGTGTGAGAGAATAGTTTGATATTACAACTGCAGAGGTAGAATATTGACCACTAATTTATTCAAATTGACAAAAATGTGGAATTGCAAGTTTTTAATTTAACAAGATAGAGAAAATTATATCATATATCATCAATTGTAAATATGAAGTATATAAAATATTGATCACAATGCTATATATCTAAAAACTATACATAGTTATTAACCATCATTTTAAAAGTTTTTTTTATAAAGTAATACAAGAAAGGCCAGGAAAAACATTAAAAGGATGATGCAAATCACCACCAAGCCTGGTTCCTAATTTTTTTTTTTTTTTTTTTTTTTTTTGGTTTTTGGGCCACACCCGGTGGTGCTCAGGGGTTTACTCCTGGCTGTCTGCTCAGAAATAGCTCCTGGCAGGCACGGGGGACCATATGGGACACCGGGATTCGAACCAACCACCTTTGGTCCTGGATCAGCTGCTTGCAATGGAAACGCTGCTGTGCTATCTCTCTGGGCCCTGGTTCCTAATTTTTTAAAGAAGTCATATAACTATATAAATGTACATACAGGGGCCTGGGAATTAGCAGTAGTTCAAGTTGTAATGAACAAGTTTAGCATATGCAAGATCCTGTGTTTGTCCCTGGCACCATGTTACCTCCTGAACACCACAAAGAGGTACAGGGATAGGGGTCAGGGTAGGGGAACCTATAATTACTAGTGAGCAGTTAATTATATTTGTAAAGAATTAATAGTGAATAATAATTAGAAATCATCATGATTATTCTAATATATTCTCTTGGCTTTCATAAAAAGAAGAGAAGGGGATTCCTAATACCCATCAGTACAAAGTGGGATTTTAGAAATAATAATTGTTGAACAACAGAGCTAGTACAGGGGTTAAAGTGACAGTCCTTGGTTCAGTCTTAAGCACTGCATTTGGATCTCTGAATACTACCAGACCTACCTTAGCATAAAACCACAATAGCTCCTAAGTACTGCCAGATATAGTACAAATACACATCATAATAATATTAATAATAATAAATTTACTTAAAAATAACAAGTGATAATTTTGAGAGCCCTGCCATATAAACTATACCAGATTAATTCCAAATCAAAGATTTAAACTTAAAAACAAACAAAAAAACACAGTCCCCATGTTTGCATTTAACCAGCTCCACAGACTCACTTTATTCTCAAAAGAGATGGATACTATACTGCAAAGAATCTTGGTACTCTGACCAAGCAGTTGAAACTAGCAATATCGAGAGGGGAGGCATGCCAAGTCCCACCATGTGGAAGCCATCAGCTGCACTCACCAACCACAACTACTATTTCTCCAACAGCCTAGCTTCACCATTCAACTACTGAGCTCTCTAGAGTTACGAAACCAACCATAACACCTCAGTATGCCAATATTTGGTCTGACATCTCCAGAACTTTTTGGAGTGAGTGCAGGCACCTTCCCTGCCCTCCTCATATTTCTGGAAACCCTAGCAGCTAAAACCACACCCCACAAAAGTCAAAATATCAGACACAGACATAGCTTGGATTGTGGACCAAAACAACTCCAAAATGTTTTATATTGTCATCCTAGTAGCAACATACCAATTTAGACATCACTGTAAATCTATCTAATGTTCAGAAACAAATAACAGAAAATCAATTAGTAACAAATCACTTAGCAAACTTTCTGACAATGACTTAATGACCTCATTAAGATGTATTATTTTTCACAAATTTCTTATTGCTTATAATATAAAATATATTATTCAAAGCCTGCCAAGGGGGTTAGGAGTAGTTGGGAATCTTGGGAGCATGATAGACAATGGTAGAGAGAATTTTACATTGCTTGTGGGATTAGTCTTGGAGCAAATGTATCCTGAGCAACTATATAATACCTGGTCTTTAAATAAAGTAATTTATGGGGCCAAAGAGATAGCATGGAGGTAAAGCGTTTGATTTGCATGCACAAGGACGGTGGTTCGAATCCTGGCATCCCATATGGTTCCCTGAGCCTGCCAGGAATGATTTCTGAGCACAGAGCCAGGAGTAACCACTGAGCACTGGCAGGTGTGACCCAAAAACAAAATATAATAATAATAATAATAATAAAAATAAAGTATTTATAAAATCAACACCACCACCACCATAAAGTACCAAAAGAAAGTATGAAGAAAATCTATTAAGTTCAGAAAAGGATTCCTTTTAAATATAAATTCTAGAAATCATAAAATCTCCAGTTAGAACATATACATGAAATATTTAGTCATATCCCCAAACCAGTATTTCATTAAGAGTAAAAACTAATTGTTACCTCTACAACAAACATAAAATAAAAACACTAAAATCCTCTACTTGTGACTAAAGCAGACATATAGCAGACAGGACATTTGTCTTGTACACAGCCAAGCCAGGTTCAATCTCCAGCACCCCATATTAATGCTGGAAACCACCAGAAGTAATTCCAGAGCTGAACACTACTAAGTGTGCTCTGAAAGGAAAAAAAAAAAGACAAAAATAAAAATTCCTGTTAACATCTAAAAAGTCTTGATCAGCAATATAAACTTAGTGATAAAGAAATGACAATATAGTTTTTAAAACTAGCTTTTTTAACACAATAAACACATTTTGTTATCTACAAAGACAAATTACGAAAACAGAAAATTCTGCTTCCCAAATCATAAAAGGTTTCTCACAAATAAATTCCTCACATATAGATTCTTCACAACTGTAGTCCAAATGAAAATTCCATTGAGATCTCAGAAAAATACACTGTGTTTCATTCTAAGGAATGTTCTAGAGTCAGAAGTATTTATATGTTTAAAACTGATTCAAAATTTACTTCATATAAAGTAAACTGAAATGAAAGATCTTAATGTATTAGGAGACAGCAGGTTAAAAATATGGAAAGGTTTATTCACACTGAAACATTCCTTAAGACAATTAAAATGAACTACTACATACATTCCAGAGGATATCTGAATTTGAAAAATGACAGATCAATTTCAAAAACATTTCATCTCCAATATCTCCAGATCTAAGGACTACTTGAGGCCCTGTTTTGATCTACTGATAAAAATTCTCAATTATGGCCTATTGATTTATGACACCCCTTAATCTAATGTCCCAAAACACTGTAAATTTTAGTAAGATACTTTATTCAATTAATGTTTAATAAGTTTATGAAGTATTATATTATTCCCAACAAGTTCCATTTTATTGACTCTTCTTGAAAGTTTAACATTAGTTGAACACTGTTTGCCTTGGAAAACTGTCTATAAAAATGTATTCAAGGAATATGTTACAAATCAAACTCTAATGTCAGCTGAGTTGAACCTGCTAAATAGCAGCAATCCATCAAAAAGGACATGGATTTTTTTTTCTTATTAAATAAAATAAAATACAGTAAGCAGAAGTGTCAAAATACCTCAACAGGAATGTGACTTAAGAACATCAGTTTTACCATGTAATATTGCCAAGGATTCAGCAATATGAGTGGTCTATACATACCATTCCAGTTTTCATCTCAATATAATGAGAACTTTATCCAGAGGCACAGCTCAGAATTTTCTAGAACATCTTAACCTAAAGCAATCATTTACACCTACACTTATATACTATACTCTTTCATTCTATTTCCTAAGACAGACATCTAACCCTAACTATAAACAGCAGAAAACACAATACTAGTATGATTAATAACTAGTTTCCAGCACATTATAAATAGTAGCCACTACTATATTATACCCATTTGCTCTTTCCATTTATTTTTTAGAGAATGACAACAATATATTGATGTAGGGGATTTAGCTAAGTGGTAGAGAGCATATACTAGTGTTTATATATGAAGCCCTGGGTTTAATTAGTACTACAAAGAAAAAAAAGTATAAACAAATCTGTACTCTCTTTTAATTTTTGATTACTTTTGTTTGTTTTTTGGGCCATACCCAGAGATACACAGGGGTTACCCTTTGCTCTGAGCTGAGAAATCGGTCCTGGCAGGTTCAGAGAACCAAATGGGATGATGGGATTGAAGCCAGGTCTGGGTCGTCTGCATGCAAGGCAAATGCCCTACCGCTTTGTTATCGCTTCAGCCCTGTATTCTATTTTAAACAAAAATGGCATGTTTCAGAGTTATAAACAGCATATGTAACTAATTATTTAAAAATAGTTTCTATAGGCCCGGAGAGATAGTACAGTGGCATTTGCCTTGCAAGCAGCTGATCCAGGACCAAAGGTGGTTGGTTTGAATCACGGTGTCCCATATGGTCCCCCGTGCCTGCCAGGAGCTATTTCTGAGCAGACAGCCAGGAGTAACCCCTGAGCACCGCCGGGTGTGGCCCCCCCCAAAAAATAGTTTCTATAAAATAACTTTCAAAACAATTACCTGTCATTTACCTGTCATTTTTATTGAATAAATCTTTTAGTGAATACAAATGGTTCTATTTATACCTATAATCTCCAAGACTCACTTAGTAATATCGAGTGTTTAAGTTTTTGGGCTTTTTTTTTTGAGTTAATATTAAGGGACTGAGAGGTAGTACAGAGATTAAGGTATTTCCCTTGCATACAGCTGATTCAGGTTCAAATACTCAGCTCCCCATAAGTTCCCCAGAGCCTGCCAGGTGTTATTCTTGAGCAATAGCCAGAAATAAGGTCTGAGAACAAACTGATTGTGGCCCAAAAACCAAAGGTTAATAATTCGAAATTGAAATTCAAAAATAACTAATATAGAATACACAACCCTCTGTCAAGAAACAAAGTATAAGAAGAACACATTTCAGAACACTCATTTAGAGCCAACTTTACGGTAACTTTTTTGGTGGGAGGATGGAAGGTAACCAGCAGTACCATGATACTATGATTTTGTACTTAGGCATGCCTGCTGAATACAGTAAAAGTTCCTTAATTCTAAAACTACTTCTCTGGCCCTCGAATATATTTTGAGGACATAGATTTAAAAACTTCTTTTCTAGAACTGCAGTATTTCTCATCATTATTATCTGCAGGGAAATAAAATTCATTCACTAACATATCCCTTACTATTACTCACTGAAAATATTTTAATTTAAAATACATAAAAAGATACTAGAGCAATTCTAAATAAAGCTAAGATTTCCCAAAAGTAGTTGTAATGTTTCAATCCTGCTTTTTATTGTACTTCAAGACTTAAATTTCATTATAAACATACCATCTAAAACAAAAATCACCTCACATTATAGGTCAAATTAATACTGGGCTCTCACTGTTCATACTACTTTAGCTACAAAATAGTTTCTTTTCCAGCAAATCTCCCAATTATAGCAATTTAATTTTGGGTCTCCATATTAGCTTATGTCCTCAAAATTGTTGTTATCAAGTGATTTGCCATTACCTGTATTAACAATGTCATAATGTTTGCAAATTTTGCCACTTTTTAATTAATTACCACTCAAAATTATATGTTAAATATATATAAATTATAATCAGATAGCAGAGCAGTAAGGTGTTTGCCTTTCATGCAGAAGGATGGTGGTTTGAATCCCGGCATCCCATATGGTCCCCCAAGCCTGCCAGGAGCAATTTCTGAGCATGGAGCCAAGAGTAACTCCTGAGTGCTGCCAAGTGTGACCCAAAAAACAAAAACCAAAAAACATACACTCTTTAGGGGCCGGAGATATAGCATGGAGGTAAGGCATTTGCCTCTCATGCAGAAGGTCAGTGGTTCGAATCCCGGCGTCCCATATGGTCCCCTGAGCCTGCCAGGAGCGATTTCTGAGCATAGAGCCAGGAGTAACCCCTGAGCACTGCCGGGTGTGACCCCCCCAAAAAAACAAACAAAAAAACATATATATATATATATATATATATATATATATACAAATAACATTTTTCTTTTTTTATTGTTGTTTTGTTTTGCGGCATTACCAAGTGATGCTCAGGGGTGATTCCTGGCTCAGAACTCGGGAATCATTCATGGCAGGCTCAAAGGACCATATGAGATGCCAAGGATCAAACCCAAGTCAGCCACATGCAAAGCAAGTTCCCTACCCGCTGTGCAATCACTCAAGCCCCTACACTTTTTACTTAAAGACTAATTGCAATATAGACTTGCACATTTTCTCCCACTTATGGTAAGTAAAATGACAACTTCATCCCTAACTCTCTTAAAAATAGGTATTAGACCCAAGGCTTACTCCAGGAATGGAGAGAAGATTTCCCTCACAACTGGGTCCCAATAGCCCAGTTGCCTGCTACCTCACATCACTTGAACTACAAGATCCTGTAAGAGTAAATAGCTCTATTCATCACACTTCACACCGCTCAGCTCACACTTCCTATTATATACTTCCTGTCACTGGATAAAGACAGACAGATATCACTTAGAAACACCTAGAAGGAAGCTGGATCAGTGATGCAGTGGTAGGGCATTTGCCTTACATGCAGCTGACCAAGGACGGACCATGGTTCGATCCCCCAGCATCCCATATGGTCCCCTAAGCCAGGAGCAATTTCTGCGCACATAGCGAGGAGTAACTCCTGAGTGTCACCGGGTGTGGCCTCCAAAAACAAAAAAACAAAAAAGAAACATCCAGAGGGGCGAACTATAAAGATTCACTCTCAGAAAGCAATGGGGAAGAGATGCTGAAGCCCACCTATCTCAATAAATTAAAAGTATTATGGAAGGTTCACAACTACCAACAAACGGCTCTATAAATTCTCAGAGGACTTTAGTGATCCAATGATGGGAATGTTTAATAAGTTCAATGAAACTATGACACAGATATTTAGCAAAACTACAAGAAATTATGAGAGTTGAAATGTTAAAGCAATCAGAAGTAACAGGATTTGATATATGGCAGGTGATATAAAGAAAATTCAATGGAGTGGGCTAAGGAGACAGGATAGCAGGTAGAGTGCTTCTGTTCTACACAGCCAACCTGGGTTCAATCTCGAGCAATCCAAAAGTCCAGATGTTCCCCTAATCCCTGCCAAGAATGAGTCCTGAGTATAGAGCAGGAGTAAATGCTTAGTAATGCTAAATATGGCCTCAAAATAAAAAAAAAAAAAAAACTTCAACAAAAAGTCCGAGAAGCAAAATAGCAGTAATTGAGAAAAAGCTCAAGGAACTCCCAAATCCTTGAGGTGGAAAAAACCTCTAGAAATCAAAAGAAATATTCCCTTAAAAAAAATAAAAAGCACAACAGAGAACTATGGGAAGAATCTAAGAGGAAAAACATAAAAACCATCAGAGTTTTTGAAAGCAAGTTCAAGAAAGAACTAGTAGTTGAAAAGTTCATCTGAAAGTTTCCCCAGAGTTGAGAGTAGTGAAGGCCTAGAGATCCAAAAAGCCAAAAAGGACTCAGAGAAAAAGCCCAAATAGAAAAACTCCAAGATACATAATAATCAGAATAACCAAAGGTAGAATACTGAAAGCAGCAAGATCAGAAAAGAAACTTACATATAAAAGAAAGCCTATAAAATTCACAACAGATCAAATAAGACTCTGTTAGACAGAAGAGAATGGTGGAATTAAAAACAAACAACAGGGGCTGGGCGGTGGCGCTAAAGGTAAGGTGCCTGCCTTGCCTGCGCTAGCCTTGGACGGACCGCGGTTCGATCCCCCGGTGTCCCATATGGTCCCCCAAGCCAGGAGTAACCCCTGTGCATTACCGGGTGTGGCCCAAAAACCAAAAACCAAAAAACAAAAAACAAAACAAAAAAAAAACAAACAACAACAATAACAAAACAGGGGCTGGAGAGATAGCATGGAAGTAAGACGTTTGCCTTGCATGCAGAAGGACGGTGGTTCGAATTTCGGCATCCCACATGGTCCCTGAGCCTGCGAGGGGCGATTTCTTGTGTGTGTGTGTGTGTGTGTGTGTGTGTGTGTCACAACCAGCAGCCCCTGGCTCTGTGCTCAGAAATCGCTCCTGGCAAGCTCAGGGGACCATATAGGATGCCGGGATTCGAATCACCGTCCTTCTGCATGCAAGGCAAATGCTTTACCTCCATGCTATCTCTCCGGCCCCCAGGAGCGATTTTTGAGCATAGAGCCAGGAGTAACTCCTGAGTGCTACTGGGTGTAACCCAAAAACTAAAAACAAACAAACAAAAAATAGGGGCTGCATCAACAGAAAAACAGGAAGGAGGCCAGTCCAGGTTCAATCCTGACATCCCATATGGGCCCCCAGACTGCCAGGAGTGATTCCTGAGCTCATAGCAGGATTGATACCTGAGGGCCACTATGTGTGGCCCCAAAATCAAAACAAAACAAAAAAACAAGAACCGGAGCCACAACACAGCGGAAAGGCATTTGCCTTGCAAAAGGTCAAAACAGGAGGGACCCGGGTTTGAATTCCGGCATCCCACAAGGTCCACCAAGCCTGCCAGGAGTAACCTGAGCACTGCCAAGTGTGACCAAAAATATAAATAAATAAAACAACATTAAAACCTCACTAAGAGGAATAACTCATCAAGAATAATCTAGATTACCAGGCCCGGAGAGATAGCACAGCGGCGTTTGCCTTGCAAGCAGCTGATCCAGGACCAAAGGTGGTTGGTTCAAATCCCAGTGTCCCATATGGTCCCCCGTACCTGCCAGGAGCTATTTCTGAGCAGATAGCCAGGAGTAACCCCTGAGCACCGCTGGGTGTGGCCCAAAAACCAAAAAAAAAAAAAAAAAAAAAAGGAATAATCTAGATTACCACAACGCTTTATAGACAGGTAATAAATAAACAGTTTAAAGAATTCATAGCCTTGAAACCAATTTTGCAAGAAGTACTAAATGAACTTCTTTGAAAACAATATCAACAAACTTGTCAACACTTTCTGATTGAATATATATGGCATTCAATTTGGTGCTTGCTCATGGTTGCCCTGTCCGTCTTGATTTGGGGGGGGGGGTGTCAAACCCGATAGCACTCAGGGGTTACTCCTGGCTCTGCACTCAGAAATTGCTCCTGGAAGGCTCGGGGACCATATGGGATGCAGGGAACCAAACCAGGGTCCATGTGGGGTTGGCCATGTGCAAGGCAAATGCCCTACCACAGTGCTATGGATCCGACTCCTGCCCTGTCTTGATTAAGAAAAGTCAGTTTATTCCTACCTTGCTAATGATTTTAAGTTTTTCAAAAACAAATTGTTTTAGTAATATTGAGTTGCTATGTCTATTCTGGTGACTTTTTTTGAACATCTATATAGTTGTTACTAATGCAGATACTTAAGCATTAACTATAATAAAATATTTTCTAACACAAAACCAAAATCCTCACCCCCCCTTATTTTTTTGTTTTTGGGTCACATCAGGTGGCGCTCAGGGGTTAATCAGGCTCTGTGCTTAGAAATCACTCTTGGAAGGCTCAGGGGACCATATGGGATGCTGGGAATCAAACTGGGGTCTGTCCTGTTTTGGCCGAGCAAGGCAAATGCACTACCGCTGTGCTTTTTATCTCTGGCCCCCCAAATTTCCTTCTTATGGCAAAACTTTTATATTTTTATAGACCAACTCAGATCTTTCCTTAAAATTTTAATTCTCCTCTCTTCATGCTTACTAAATTGTTTATTTAAAATGTGGCATTCACTTTGGTGCTCATAATTGCCCTGCTGTCTTGATTTATTTTGGGAGGGATTATCATCAAAGGATTATCATTCTATAATTGTTTTCAATTTATACCTATAAAAAGATATATAGTTTTTGAAAAACATTATCAACATAATGGTCTGTAATTTTGTGGAATTTTAGAAATTTAACTTTATTCATCTACACATGTGTGTTACCACCTCCACAATAAAGGATTTTCTAAAAATGTGTCTCATGTGGAATATAAAGAAACATAGTAAAGGAACAACAAATAGCCAAAGTTAATGAAACTGGAGATTCTGTCCATAAAACTGAAATTACATGGGAGGAGGGACCTTGGTTCAATTCCCAGCTCCACATGGCACCCCAACCAACTCTGTGTGCTGTCTTGGAAGTGCCTAGTACCACCGGAGTGGCTTAACAATTCCAGGCACTCAAAGATGGAGAAGCAATGTATGTTCAGGCTCTAACTTTAAAGCAAACTGGTCCAGTTTTCTGGGGCTGGAGTGATGGCGCAAGCCGTAGGGTATCTGCCTTGCACATGCTAACCTAGGATGGACCACGGTTTGATCCCTCAGCGTCCCATATGGTCCCCCAAGCCAGGAGCGATTTCTGAGTGCATATCCAGGAGTAAACCCTGAGCATCACTGGGTGCGGCCCCAAAATCAGAAAAACAAAACAGTTTTCTAAGAATCATTAGGATGGGTCCCTAAGCCTCCTGAACACCTCCTGAGTGAACACCTCACAAAAATGTAAATATGGGGTTGGAGGGATAGCACAATGATAGGGCATTTGCCTTACATGCAGGGGATGTAGGTCAGACCTTGGTTCGATCCCCGGAGTCCTCTGGCTTGGAGTCCCCGAGTCAGGAGCAATTTCTGAGCACATAGTAAGTAACCCCAGAGCATCACAGGGTGTGGCCCAAAAAGTGTGTGTGGGGGGAAGTAAATAGGAGCAGGAGCAATCGCACAGCAGGTAGGATGTTTGCTTTGCATGTGGCTGACCTGGGTTTGATCCCGACATCCCATCTGATCCCCCAAGCCTGAAGGAGTGATATTCTGTAGGCAGAGCCAGGAGTAATCTGAGCGCCACAAGGTGTGGCCTAACCTTCCCCCAAAAAAGTAAACATAATTTCAGATTTTGTTGTTTGTGCACAAACATTCATATATACTTCGATATATTTTTTGCATTCTCATATTTTAAAACAATGGTTTACAATTTATGAAGCAAATTAAATATCTCACACACATAATCAGCATATACTTCCTATTGAAATTTATTATTTTTAGACAACACTATTGTTTTTTTTCCTTAAAAGAAATTATCCAATTTTTCATGAGGGTGAGGGTTGTGGCTCAAGGTAGAGGATATATTTTTGTGAAAGGCCCTGGATTCAAAATGACATGTAGGGGTCAGAGAGAGAGAAGCACATAAGGATTAAGGCAATTCATTGCTTTGAGAAGGCAGATCCTGATTTGATCCATAGCACTACATAGGTCCCCTGAGCATCACCAGAGTGATCAAAGAACTTGCATTAGCTGCTTTTTTGGTTGTAGGAGTTATTCTAAGTATGTTTTTATTTTTTGCCAGCATAACTGATTAAAATGTGGTGGTGTCGACAAGAGAAAATTAATGTTTTACAGTTATAAAAAAACAAAATCTATAATAAGCTAGACACAGAAGGAACCACTTATACTAGCAGCCGGGGGGGGGGGGGGGGGGCAAAGAAGGGGCTATAAGGGATGCATGCTGGGAACAGGGGTGAAAGGAGGACAACATTGGTGGTGGGGATGCCCCTGATTTAATGTCACTATGTACCTAAAATATTACTGTGAAAGATGTGTAAAATACACTTTGGTCAAAATAAAAATTATTAATTAAAAATAAAAACAAAAACAAATTATTCAAAATGAGTCTCAGGTATTAGAATGAAGGTATGGGTGTTTTTCTTCTGAAAAGTCCAACAAACCCATTTCTTTATCTTGATCAGGTAAGAAGCTGCCTGCATTCCCAAGCTTACAGTGCATTTTCCCACATCTAAGCGCTTGCCATTTCTTTTCATTTTTCTATGTAGATCCCAACTAGATCACATGATAGTCTTTCTATCATAATCCTTAATTTAATCACAGTAGGGAAGTCCTTGTAGCCATGTAAAGTAATACGTTCAAGGGTTCTGGAAATTAGGGAATGGAAATGCCTCAATGAGGTCTTGTTCTGTGAACAAAATATATGTTCTACAAGATTTTTATAATTTTCAATACTTTCATATAAAAGTTTTATCTCTGAGAAAGTTGGAACCGAACTCCTAAACTGGGATGGTATTATTAAGTAAGGCCTATGGGAAATCATATGTGCTTTACTGTCAGGCCCTCACATAAATCTGCTCTCAAAATTTAAAGTTGGCTAATATTAAAATTGTTATATGTAGCTAGCAAGTACTTCTTCTAGATCTTCTATTGGGTTAAACTTTGACATATCTTAACACTTTAATTTTCACAAAATTATTTTTGCTTTTGGGTTTTCATCTAATTTAGGAATTCTCCTGTAATAATACACAAATATTTTATTTTGTTGGTTTGTTTGTTTCTGGCTCACACCAGTCTAGCTCAAGGACTACTTCCAACTCAGTGATGGGGTTGTTCCTGTCAGTGCTTGGGGTATCAGGTACCACTGGTGATCAAACCAGAGCTTATGTATTCTAAACATATGTTCCAGCCCTCTGTGGAAACTCCTCAGAGCAATTTTTAGACCTTTTCTAAAAATATCTTGACAGTATTGTCAATTTGTAATTGTATTGATTTGAATAATAATTTTATTTCTTCATTTCTGAAGTTTATCATATCATTTAATCTACTACTTAGTTACCTTCTTCATGCATTCAACTTTATTTACTATAACCTAACTAGGAAAAGGTTGAGAACTAATGATCGTAGAGTTTTCTTGTTCTAATTCGCCATTAGGCTGCTAAGTTTGGTCACACTGTTTTTATCATGTCTAAACCTTCTATAGCTCTTCTTAAATTTAATTTTTACTTATTGTGGGGAAGGGAGCTAGCCACATACTATAGTACTGAGGGGATCCATGGCTCAGTTGGAATCACATGTGGTACTGTGGGATGTAAGACATCCTATATTATCTCTAATATTATATTATCATACTTACTATCTGTATATTATTTTCATACTTCATTCTCTCTTCTTATACAAAGGTTACAGAAATGACTGCTGAAAATTATCAAAGGTCCTTTTAACATATGACTACCTAAGTGGTCTCCTTAATTTGTTGAAATGAATTATTATAATACCTTTTAAATTAAGTCTCCTATAAATTCCTGAAGCAAATCCTACTTGGCCAGTGGTATAATTATTAGATATTTTTCTGAACTGTGCATGTTAATACTGTATTTAAAATTTTATATCTATATTCACAAATCAGATGGCCTAATTCCCCAAACTTATTTCTGGCACTACTTATGTGATTTGGGGTATTAATGTTATTTAGAAACCATAAAATAAAGCAAAGACCTTTTCAACTATTCTTAAAATGCAGACTAATTTAAGAAACAAAACATAAATTGCATGTAGTCAGTATGTTATAGTTGTAAACAAAGTACATGTGATTTGGTAGAAAATTTAACAATCTTGGTGCTTTCTCGAGTAGTACTTTAAAGTCAAATAATACAGCAGGTAGGGCACTTGTTTTGCACGTTTGTAACCTGGAGTCAATTGAAAGCCCCAATATGATCCCCTGTGTGGCCTTAAAAAAGGAGGGAATAAGGATAAAAAATTGGAGGAATGGAAGTTACATCAGAGTTGCTCAGGGTTTATTCCTTGTTCTATACTGAAAGATCTTTACTGGCAGGTTCAAGGGACCAGAAAGGCTAACAGGGTCAAACCTGAGTGGTCTGTGTACAACAAGGTAAGCACTCTACCTGCTAAACTATCTCTCCAGCCCCATATAATCTTTTAAAATAATTCCATTTCTAATCTAAATGGCTACTGATTAAATGGTTTTTAACAAGAAAACTGCAATACTAGGGTTCAGGTGGGGGAAAAAAAGGCATTAATTTGACCAATACCTCAAAAACTAGGAAAATAAATCAATTTGAATGAAGGCAAAACAAATATAATCAGGAAATCTTTTAATTCATGAATCACTATAAGAAGCACCAAGAAACAAAATGGGAGATGGGCAGAAAGATGGTACAGTATACAGGGTACTTGCCTTGCACACAAGAAACCCAAGTTTCTACATGGTCCCTGAGAACTGTCAGGAGGGATTCCTGAGTTGCAAAGCCAAGTGTTAGCTCTGAGCACTAGGGACAGTCCCAAAATGAAACAAAAGAAAAGGAAGAAAACAAAACAGTCAATTTGATTAAAAAACAAAAATACAAAATATCAAGCCTTATAAATTTTTAAACTAGGGCTGAATAAAATAATACAGGGTAAGTCTCTGCCTTACATACTACCAGGGTAGGCTTTTGATCCCAAAAACTACCAGGAGAGATCTCTGAGAATAGAACCAGAAGCATAAAAGAACCATATGTGATCACCACTGTATATGGCCCAAATTCTTATTCTAAATTCTTAAAATGGGTCAATGAGAAAATACAATGGGTACGGAGCTGACTTTTCAGATAGCAGACACGGGTTTCATCCAGGGGCATCCCACATGGTCCCTCAGCATAACCAGGAGTAATCCCTGAATGCAGAAACAGGAGTAACCCCTGAACAACACTAGGTGTGGCGTGCGCGCGCGCACGCACACACACACACACACACACACACACACATTCTTAAAGTAGTCTAACCAGAAGACTGTACTACACAAACAACTTAAAATCAATTGTTAAAAGAATTGCCAGCAGAAACATCTTTAAAAAATGGGACACATTTTTTCACTCTGTAAAGTATAAAACATCTAAAAATTAACTGACTGAAAAAAAAAATGACTGTGTGACAAGCAAAATGATTAGTTTTATGTTTTAATACAAAGAAATATGATGTACTCTAAAACTGCAACAAGAAATAAAATTATTTATTTAGTAACTCATACCTAATAGCATTCTAATAGAAATGAAAGCATACTCAAAATTTTAGGTAAAGTATATAGTACATATTTATGCTACTGCCTCTGAAAATCTATTCTTACCTGTACTACCGGCTGCAGCAAAATATTGCACAGAGAGATACAAGTCAGTCTTTGGCAATAAAACAAAGCAATTGTTTTAGTAAAAAAAAATACCGATAGGCAAGCACAAGATTCAGTTCCCAGCAATACACACACAAGCTCACTCACTCAGACACCACCAAGAGATGTTAAAATTAGTGATTCGATTTCCCTAAGACATGAAACAGTACATAATTTCTTGATTAATCAGCATCCCCAAACTTTAAGCATTATTTTATCAAAACAATAATCACACAAAATATAACTAGGTAAGATTAGCCTCCTTAGTCTCTCATTTGTAAAATAAGATTATATCTTATATTAATAGATTTGTAGAAAAATTCATTAAGATAGTATTCTATGCCAACACAATAATGCCCAATAGAGTAAGTGCTTAATCAGGAGTGATTCCTGACTGCAGAGCCAGAAATAAGCCCCAAATACTGCTGGCTATAGTCAAAAAATCAATAAACAAATAATCAGTATCATTCATGGTATATTCAAATTCCAAATGAGAAATGTTATTCTGTTTTAAAGCAAGCATTAATCTTATCCTGTCTGTGAGTGTGGTTTAAGGAAATTATTTTAATATTGAAAGTGATTAACTCCATCCTTATATATACTTAAGGACCAATAAATGCCAAAAAAATCAATCATTCTATATTGCTAATTTATTTTGCATACACACAACATAGGAAAACAATCACATTCTAGAGGTAAGAAACCACCAAAGGAATAGCAGAGATTTTGAAGTAAATATGAGCTTTGTGACTTACTGACTGACTAAATCAGATCCCATCTTAGAGCCATCATCGGCCTCCTCTTCCATATCAGAGTCCATACCATTGTCACCTTATAAATAAAATAAACTATTGAAAGCATGTTTATAGAGAATTTCATCAATATATAAAAGCATAGCTTTAAAAGTAGTACATATAAAAAATTTCATAGTTGTTAAATAGTGACGCTATGAGGGTTGGGGAGATATTTCTAGGGGCTGGAGTACATGCATGTTTAGTATGCTTGCCATTCCTCTATACTGCATATGGTCTACAAAGCACCTCTAGGTAGAACCCTTGCAGTTCTTACCACTGCTTGGCCTGAGCAGCCTTGCATAGTCAAACCAGGCCTGAATAGCCAAGATAAGTATTGGCAAAAATGGTACCCAAACTCTTAGAGCACTACTCTAGGAGTTCCCTGCCAACCAAAAAATAAATAAAGGATGGTAATTTTTAGTTGCTTATATACTTAAAATGAGTTTTTATCATCTATTAGACACTTCTGATTGCCCTCCATTTATATATATGTACAGCAGGAATGTGCATTTATTTCCTTACAGATTATATGCACACATATATATGTCAGAGCTAGAAATTCTATTAAAATGTGTCACATTTAAAAAAAAATGTTATCTCTGATACTGAAAGTCTTTCCCCCACCTATCCCTGTCCCCTTCTCCTGTGATGCTAATGCTAAAATACTTAGACATTTCTGGGGGCCGGAGAGATAGCACAGCAGTAAGGCATTTGCCTTGCATGCTGTCAATACAAGACAGACCTCAGTTCAAATCCCAGCATCCCATATGATCCCCCCTAGCTTGCCAGGAATGACTTCTGAGAGCAGAGCCACTGGTGTGAGCCAAAAACCAAAAATAAAAAATAAAAAAAATAGGGCCCGGAGAGATAGCACAGTGGCGTTTGCCTTGTAAGCAGCCGATCCAGGACCAAAGGTGGTTGGTTCGAATCCCGGTGTCCCATATGGCCCCCTGTGCCTGCCAGGAGCTATTTCTGAGCAGACAGCCAGGATTAACTCCTGAGCATCGGCCGGGTGTGGCCCAAAAAAACAAAACAAAAAAATAAATAAATAAATAAAATACTTTTACATTTCTAAAGAAATAAAAAACTACATGAAAATACAAAGTCTACAAGTCTATCATAAGAACGATGCTTCAGGAAAACAGACATCAAAAAGTGTTGGCAAATTGTAGGAAATTCTAATTCTGCATCCAGATTTTATCAAAACAGTATACAGTAGGTAACTAAAAGCATTATGAATAATAAAAAGAACTAAAAATAATTTATTTCTCAAATTAATATTTTCTTTTTTTTTTTTTTTTTCAGTTTTTCGGGCCCCACCCATTTGATGCTCAGGGGTTACTTCTGGCTAAGCGCTCAGAAATTGCCCCTGGCTTGGGAGGACCATATGGGACGCCCGGGGATGGAACTGTGGTCCTTCCTTGGCTAGCGCTTGCAAGGCAGACACCTTACCTCTAGCGCCACCTCACCGGCCCCCAAATTAATTTTTTGATTATATTTATATATTAATTTATTGGTTGATTGTTTGTTGGGCCACACCCAGTGGTATTCAAGGTGACTCCTGACTGCACTCAGAAATCGCCCTAACAAGCTGGGGGACCATATAGTTGCTGGGAATCAAACCAGATCTCTGCCAGGTTGGCCGCATGCAAGGCAAACGCCCTACTGCTGTAGTATCTCTCTGGCCCAAAACTTATTTATTTTTTTTTGGTTTTTGGGGTCACACCCGGCAGTACTCAAGGGTTACTCCTGGCTTTTATGCTCAGAAATTGCTCCTGGCAGACTCGGGGACCATATAAGATTTGAACCATCATCCTTCTGCACCTAAGGCAAACGCCTTATCGCTGTGCTATATCTCCGGCCCCAAAAGTTAATTTTTTTTTTGGTTTTTGGGCCACACCAGTTTGACTCTCAGGGGTTACTCCTGGCTATGCGCTCAGAAATCGCTCCTGGCTTGGGGGGAACCATACGAGACACCGGGGGATCGAACGACGGTCCGTCCTACGCTAGCTCTTGCAAGGCAGACACCTTATCTCCAGCGCCACCTCTCTGCCCCAAAAGTTTATTTTTATTTTTATTTTTTTTTGGTTTTTAGGCCACACCCGGCATTGCTCAGGGGTTACTCCTGGCTGTCTGCTCAGAAATAGCTCCTGGCAGGCACGGGGGACCATATGGGACACCAGGATTTGAACCAACCACCTTTGGTCCTGGATTGGCTGCTTGCAAGGCAAATGCCGCTGTGCTCTCTCTCCGGGCCCTTATTTTTAATTTTTTTTTTGGTTTTTTGAGTCACATCCAGCAATGCTTGGGGGTTATTCCTGGCTCTATGCTAAGAAATCGGCCCCGGCAAGCTCGGGGGACCATATGAGATGCTGGGATTTGAACCAGTGACCTTCCGCATGCAAAGCAAATGTTTTACTGCTATGCTATCTCTCCAGCCCCCCAAAAGTTAAATTTTTAATGAAATTTGAGGCATGATATCTAGCAGTGCTTGGGAGCAACTACTGACAGTACTTAGGAGACCAGGTAGCCCAGGAAGTCAACATGAACCTCCCACAAGTACAGCATGCACTCCAGACCACTGAGCTATCTCTCTGGCTTCAAAAGTGCATTCTGTTTGTTTGCATGTTTGTTTTGTTTTGAGCACACTGAGCAGTGCTCAGGGGTCACTCCTGGTTCTGCATTCAGAAAGACCTTGCATTGCTCAGGGGACCAAATGGAATGCTGGGGAATCAAACCTGAGTCGACGGCATGTAAGTCAAACAGTCTACCACTGTACCATCTCTATAACCCCAAAAGTGAATTCTTAAACAATTTGGATTCAAATTTGCTTCTATAGGAAAGGAATGTGGACTCCCATACTCCTGTAGGGATCAAACCTGATTCTCATGGTTTTATGTGCTGAACCACCTGAGTTGCATCCACTCTCCCTCTGTAAACATTTTAATTTCATATCATTAAACATGAATAAACTTTTATCTAAATTTTTGATTTAGAAAAAAATTTATTTCATTTTACTTCATTTTATTATATTTTAATAACTGTGCTCAGTGCGGGGCCAGTGGCACAATGGATAACGCGTCTGACTACGGATCAGAAGATTCTAATAACTGTGCTCTTCTTTATATGCTTGATGTAGAAAATAGCATACATTCACCATTTATGGTAATATATGCTATAATAAAAAGTAATTATGAGGACTAGAGAAATGGTATAGTGGGCAGGGTGCTTGCCTTGCAGACAGTCAATACATGTTCAATCCCTGACACCTCATATAGTCCAAGTACTACTAGAATGTTCCCTAAGTATAGAGCCAGGAGTAAGCCCTAAACATAGCAAAGTGTGGCACAGAAACAAAAATCAATGACAATAATATTTATGAAATGCTATTCTTAAAACTGCCATAACTAAACTATCTTTCACTACAAATAGAAGTCTTCAATAACTACTCAATAATGCAACACAAGAAATATTCACGTAAAAAATACATACCAGATATTATACTAACTACAGTATGAACTAATGTTACCAGAAAGTAGAAATAGGTACATACCCTCAAGAATCTTCAAGATTTTTTTTTCAGACAGGAGCTCTAACTGTTCCTGGCATAATTTCTTAATTTCTTCAATTGAACAGTTCTAAACAAAATAAAATTTAAAAATAAATTTTATATAATATAGCACCAATGTTAAACTAGAAACAGCAATCCAAAATAAAGTCAGTTTAGCAAAATTTTACAATAAAAATTTTATTTTCATGAGAAGAAAAGTTAAAAATCGGTAATGTGATTATGATTATAGAGATTTGGTGGCAATATATAAAAAGTCAGATATGTTATTTTAAAAAAACTAGAATGTAAGTTTAGTGACTGGTAATTCTTTAATAGCTATATAATAAGTGTAAAGAAAGAAACTAATAGATATAAGATTATTTCCTTAAAGGTTTATATTCAGATCCTGACTCTATACCCTTTAGATATATGATCTTGTGCTTAACTAACATTTATATCCCAAATTGTAAAAATAAAGTAACATGTATTTCCCTAATTTTCGGAAATATAGTATACTTGTGTTAAATAATAAAAGCTATTACTAAACATTGTTTACAAGTTGTTACACAGTAGTACATTATTTCTTAAAAGTACCAAAATGAATGATCATGACTCCAATTTGCTTACTAATACCACTTACCTTAAGTATCATTATTTTTCAGAAGTTCATTAATTCCGAACCTCAACACCACAAACTTTCCCATTTTTCTTAGCTATTTTTAAATATACAAAGGTGTTTATGATTAAAAACTATATAAATCCGGCCTTTATCCCCCTTTCCGATGTTGCTTTTTCATTAGAAACATCCTAATCGGGGGCTGGACAGATAGCATGGAGGTAAGGCGGATGCCTTTCATGCAGGAGGTCATCGGTTCAAATCCCGGTGCCCCATATGGTTCCCCATGCATGCCAGGAGCAATTTCTGAGCCTGGGGCCAGGAATAACCCCTGAGCACTGCCGGGTGTGACCCAAAAACCAAAAACCAAAAACCAAAAAAAAAAAAAAAAAAAGAAATATCCTAATCAATAATTAATGTATAGTATAATAATGTATTTAATGAAGTACCTTTAATACATCAGGAAGCATCTTCTGTAATTTCTTCTCTCCTATGATACAGAAACACTGCTGAAGCATTTCTTTTTTGTCAGAAATATAGAAACTAACTGGCTTTAATGACACAGTCAGGTCCAATCCACCTTCTTCAAGGTCACTGTGCTCTGCCAAGAATAACTCTTTTTCCAAAGTTGGTAAAAGATACTTGGTTTCCTAAAGTTAAAAGAATTTATAAAGAACAATGAAATTATACTAAGAATGTATGGAAAATGTATATAATGTTACATGCTTTTATTTACTAAATTCTTCAACATTATAATTTCCCATGGGCTGGAGCAATAGTACAATGGATAGGGTGTTTGCCTTGCACGCAGCTGCCCCAGGTTAAATCTCTAGCACCCTATAGGTTCCCTAAGCACTGCCAGGAGTAACCCCGGAACATAGAGCCAGAAGTAAACCCTGAGTACTGCCACCAATGTGGTCCCAAAATAACAAGATAACAATAAATTTCCAGGACACAGGTGAAGCTTAGTGGAGGAGCAACTGCTCACTTTCTATCATGTGAGAGGCCCTGGGGTCAATATCCAGAACCACAAAAACAATGAACATGGATTGACCTAAAGCCATTAAAAAAAAAAAAGCATCAAATGTTAAACTGTCCGTTTCTCTTTTGTTTTGTTTTTTGAACCACATTAGCAATGCTTAGTCTTACTCTTGGTTCTATGCTCAGAGATCACTCCTTGCAGAACTCAGGAAACTATAATGGATGCTAGGAATCAGTGTCAGCTATGGCAAGGCAAGGGTCTCACTTGCAGTACTATTCTCACCAGCCCCTGCCCCCGCCCCTTCAGTATTTTTCCTCTTTTTTTCTTTTTTGGGTTTTTGGGCACATCAACAGCGCTCAGGAGTTACTCCTGGCTCTGGGCTCAGAAATCACTCCAGGCAGGCTAGGGGGACATGTAGGATGCTAGGATCAAACCCAGGTTGGCCGTGTGCAAGGCACATGCCCTACCCACTGTGCTATCGCTCTGGCCCCTCGTTCAGTATTCTTGATCTTACTTATGAACTGCAATAAACTCAAGAGAGTATTTTGTGAAGAAATTATCTTAGGACACACAGAAACATTATGAATTCAATAGCTTCCGACAATTTTAAACTTCTAAAAATTAGGACATCTCTTACCTAAGCCATTCATCCAGAGCTTTCATATGTGTTACTGTTCTTAAATTTATGTACAGTAGGACTGGAGAGAGATCATTAAGTAAGGCTTTGTATGTGGCCAACCTAAATTTGATCCATGACAACCCATGTGGCCCCCAAGCTCCTATAGGAGTGATCCCTGAGTGCAGAGCCAGGAATAGATGCTGAGCATAGCTGGTTATGGCCTAAAAGTCCATAAAAGAAGTTTATGTACAAAAATCAGATAGCAAAAATGTTACAAATCCCACTATAACATGACACTAGAGAAAATCTAAAAGCTTCCTCTCCATATCAGATCCAAAGCAATGTTACCCAGACTCATCATGATTATTCATTGAAGTACTGGAAGCTCTTGCCATTAAATTAGGAAGAGGGGCCGGAGAGATAGCATGGAGGTAAAGTGTTTGCCTTGCATGCAGAAAGACAGTGGTTCAAATCCTGGCATCCTATATGGGCCCCCGAGCCTGCCAGGAGCAATTTCTGAGTGTAGAGCCAGGAGTAACCCCTGACCCAAAAACAAAAACAAACAAACAAAATTTAGGAAGAAAGAGGGGCTGGAGAAATAGTACAGCAGTAGGGCATTTGACTTGCAGGCAGCCAACTCAGGACAGATGGCATCCCATATGGTCCCCTGAGCCTGCCAGGAGAGATTTCTGAGCACAAAGCCAGGAGTAACCCCGAGTGCAGCTGGGTGTGACCCCCTCCCCCAAAAAAATTTAGGAAGGAAGAGATATTAAGGAAATCCTGACTGGAAAGAAGTCAAACTATGATTATTTGCACATGGCATCATAGTATAACTAGAAAACTCTAAGATTCTGGAAGCCAGGGTGACAGTATAGTGGGTATGGCAGTTTTCTTACACCAGACTGCATGTTGTTCCTCTCACCCACTCAGCCATTCCAGGAGCAATCTCTGAGAGAGACAGGAGTACACCCTGAGTATTACCAGGTGTTTCCCATACACAAAAAATATACTTTTAATATTACAAACAAATCACCTAAGACAGTTATTTGTACAGAAACCTGGAAGGCTACAAAATCCATTCAGTGAAAGTCATGGCATTCCTAGATGCAAACAATGACATAGAAGTATTTTTTTAAATCCCTTTCACAATTTCACTTCAAAACAAATACATGGGAAACCTAACAGAAAAAGTAAACAATTTACAGATAGAAAACTATAAATCACTACTACTACTACTACTACTACTACTACTAAAAGAAATTTAAAAGGACACAAAGAAGCAGAAACACATCTCTTGTTCACGGGCTGGAAAAAATTAGTCAAAATGACAATCCTACCCAAAGAACTAAAGATTCAATATAGTCCCTAAAAAAGTATTCATGACATTCTTTAAAGGCATAAACCAAATGCCCTTGAATTTATATGGAGTAATAAAACCCCCAAATAGCCAAAGCAATCCCAGAAAAAAAAAAGACAAGTCTATTATTTTCCAAACAAATTTTGTTTGTTTTTGGTCAAATCCCAGTGGTACACAGTGCTTTCTTTTCTATGTTCAGATTGAAAATGAGGGTTGGCAGTATACATGCCCTAAATGCTGTACTATCTCTCCAGCACTCTTTCTCCAACTTAAATTATTCTTCCAGCTATAGCAATCAAGACAATGTGTTACTAGAATAAAGAGAGATTCTCAGACAAATGAAACAAAATTGAGAACCCAGAGATAAGTCCAAAATATACAGACAGCTAATATTCCATAAAGGAATAAAAAGTATAGTGAGAGAGTCTTTAACAAATGATGCTAAGAAAATCAGTCAGTCACATGTAAAATATATGAGCTAACCTTTCACACACCAAACATAAGTCAATTCAAGATGAATTAAAGACCTTAATATCAGACCTGGGTCCATAAATAATATTAGTGAAAATATAAGGAGGACCCTTCATACTGTATCTAGAGGCATCTTCTATGGTTCAGTGTCATTGACCAAACATTGAGAAACAAAGACAAATGGAATTACAACAAATTACAAAGCTTCTGTATCACAAAAGAACTAACTAAAATAAAGTGAGTTTTAGTTTCACTTTCCACAAGTTAGTGAAAATATTTGTGCACCTGCTGACCACTCATCTAAGAAAAAGTTAATAACCGAAAAATATAAAGCACTTGTAAAATTTACCAAGAAAATAAAACCAACCCCATCAACAATGGAGACAAGAGAGAAACATTCCCAAAGAAGATATACAGATGGCCAATATGTACATTTAAAAAAGTCCCGTATCAGTTATCATCAGGGAAATGCAACTTCACCACATTGAGATTGGCACACACACAGAGACAAACACAAAATAACTAGTAATGGCATGTTTGTGGGTGAAAAAATGAACTTTCATCCATTGTTGGTAGGAACGTTGCCTGTCTTTATTTTACTGAAAAACAACAAGGACACTTCGCAGAAAACTAAGAATTCATAGTTTAACATTCCACTTATGGACATAAGGGCCCAACAAATGTATTAAAAAAGATATTTGCATACCTTAGCACTATTTACATTAGCCAAAATCTAGAAACAACCTAAGTGTCCAAGGACAAATGACTAGATAAAACTATAGTACACAGACAAAATGTAATACAAAGTAATACAGTTGGGAAAGACAAAGCATACAATTTGCTGTTACATGGACAGACCTAGCGGGTATGAATGTGAGTGAGCTCAAACAGGAAGTGGAAAAATAGAAAATAATCTCTCTCATATATAGGCTATAAAGAAGCATATAGTAAAGGAGTAATAAATAGCCCAAAGCAATAGAATCTGTGAGTTGATACACAGAACAGGGATGGGTGAGGTGTGGGGAATGTGAGACTATGGTATAGAGAAACTGACACTGGTGGGGATGTGTGATGTTGGAATGTTGTATGCATAAAAACGGTTACTGACAGAACTATAAAACACAATGATTAAAATTTTATAAACAGGAAATATTACATATCACAATTATACAATAAAGCATCCTTGCTCAACAGGAGCTATTAAAACTATTATGTACCTAAATCATATTCTAAGGCTACATGCCAATTTTGCCTTCTACATCCCAATATTTACACCTTGCCCATATCTACACCTTATCCTCTGTATAATTCTTTTTGTTTATTTGTTTTGGGGCCACACCCGGCGGTGCTCAGGGGTTACTCCTGGCTGTCTGCTCAGAAATAACTCCTTGCAGGCACGGGGGACACCGGGATTCGAACCAACCACCTTTGGTCCTGGATCGGCTGCTTGCAAGGTAAACTCCGCTGTGCTATCTCTCCGGGCCCATCCTCTGTATAATTCTACCCAAAGAACTATCATTTGCCTAGATTACCTCAAAAAGTAACTTAACTCTACTCCAGGTGGCAGTTAATCCAGTTTTAAACAAGATTTTTTGCATATCTTTCAGTAGTTTCACACTGTTGTTAGGAGAGCATAAAACATGTCTAGTTCTTCAGATTTACTATTTGTCTTCCAAACACAATGAGTTTATTTGAATTACTAAAATAAAACTCAATAGAAAGTTTTGGGTTATAATTTGTTCTTGATCTGTGGGCCAAAGTGGTAGTGTATTCAGGGGACCAAATACAGTGCCAGAGATGGGAATGGAGACTTTTGTGTGCAAAGCAAGCATCTTAAAACTATATATAAGACCCCTGAGCGCTGCCGGGTGTGACCCAAAAACCAAAAACCAAACCAAAACCAAAACAAAACAAAACAAAAAAAACCTATATCTAAGGCTTGGGTCTTTAAAACATAACCTGTAAGTTTTCCCTTCCCATTTCTTACTATGTTATAAACCCAAGATCAATAAATTAAGACACAATTCAAAAATCGGAACATTTCCCCCAATTTTTTCCCCCCAAAGGCCGGAAAGATAGTACTGCCAGCAGGATACTTGTCATAGATGCTGCTAACCGTCTGCACCGCAAATGGTCCCAAGTCCAGTGAAGAGTGATTCTTGAGCAGAGCCAGGAGTCAGCTCCATCGGTGTGGTCCAAAATAAATAAATAAACAAAAGCTACAAACCTACGCATTCGTCTGCAAATAAAGGAATAGCAATATGTGTCTGAAGAAAATTATTACACATAAAAAAAGTCCCCAATAATACAGTGTCATACAACTCAAGTGGAGGGAAAGCGCCTAAGTTGTATGTGGTTAGAAACGTCACATGCCTATGCCAAGAGTCAGAGACTGCATAGCACTCATGGTAAGGGTTACAGAGGATTGCCATACATTTCTCTTGGTTTCTAAGTTCTCTGTCTTCATACTTTTTTTTTTAACACATCAGTCTCTTGCAGATTGAAATTGGTGCGTTTGGAAAGATTTTGAATTGCACGGTTAGAGAATTCTATCCGAAGCTCACCACGACCACCTTAACTCATCTCTGAACCTCAATGCTCTGAGGTAACGTGGAGTAAAAATAAAGAAGCCTGTATGAAAAGGTGACCATGAAAAGAAAAAAGAAAAAAAGAAAAAGAAAAAAAGCCTGGCTAGAAGAAAAGTCATCTGAAAAGGAGCAGAAGCTCCCCTAAAACAAACATGAGCAAAAATGCAAACAAACCAAACCAAACAACCAAACGAAGAGTCAGGACTGGAATGTGGTGAGCCTAAAGGGATTGCAAAAAGGGACTGGGATCCTGTAGAGCGCTCTCAAAGTCCCCGCAGCCACCATCACCCTCTGGGCCAGAGGAGGCGTCCCTGGCCGGCCCAGAGCATCCCAAGTGAGCATCTCGCTCAGCAGGTGCCGAGGGTCGCGCACGCACCTGCTGCAGGGAGCCCGAGACGCTGGAAGAGGAGTCGGTGCTCCTCCGCTTCCGGCGCTCGCTGCGCTCCGCACCGCCGCTCCCGCCGCCCGGGGCACTCGCGGGGACCAGGATGCTCGAGGTGCTGCAGCAGCCGGCGCTCCCGCAGCCGCTCGTGCTGCCGCTCCCGCCACCGCCGCCGCCGCCGACGGGAGGCACCAGGTCCGGCGGCGCGAGCGCGAGCGCGGCGGACGCCTCCTGGTTGCTCCTTTTGCGCCGCTTCTCCCGAGAAGACTTCTTCCCCGTCATGGTCGCTCCGCTACCGGCATCCGGAGGAACCCGCGCAAAGCTCGCCGCCGCCCCAGGAGGAAGCCAGAGCCGGCGGCAGCGGCGGCAGCTGGCGTCGCAGGATTGACGTCACTTCCGCCCGTCGCCGTCGGCGGCCGCCTGGACCAATCACGAGCCGCGGAAGTGGCTGCAGCGTGGCGATGGCTTGCTGTCTGTGCTGTTTCTTTTGGTGCTTCTTTTCAGGCCTCGACAGTAGGCCAAGTGGCGCTTTGCAACACTTCTTTTGCCTTAGTAGTATAGGCTTTCGAATTTAAAAGCTATACTGGAGTCCTAGAAGTAGTATACAGCGAGTAGGGCGTTCTTGGCCTTGCATTCGACAATCCTTGTTCGATCCCAGGCATCCCTAGTAGGGGCCCGCCACTAAGACCTGCCAGAAGTAACCCCTGAATACTGTCTGTGTGACACGAAATAATAAGTAAATAAGTATAAGTAAATAAGTATAGAATTTAGTTAATGTGAGCTCAAAAGAAAAAAATCTTAATTTGGTTTTTAATCACTTGCAACCTAGAGTCCAAATGCAACATTTAATTTTTTTCTATGACCCGAATGAAATTTTTCACTGCAGCTCCATATCTTTTTTTTTTTTAATTTAAACACCTTGATTACATACATGATTGTGTTTGGGTTTCAGTCATGTAAAGAACACCCCCCATCACCAGTACAACATTCCCATCACCAATGTCCCAAGTCTCCCTCCTCCCCACCCGACCCCCGCCTGTACTCTAAACAGGCTCTCCATTTCCCTCATACATTCTCATTATTAGGACAGTTTAAAATGTAGTTATTTCTCTAACTAAACTCATCACTCTTTGTGGTGTACAGCTCCATATCTTTACTAGAAATCATATAAGCATGTTCAACAACCTCAACTTCTCTTACACTGTTTCATCTAAAATTCAACTTTTATTACTTATTTAAAACCTCTTCACATTATCCCATGTGCAATCCTGATCAAATTAAAGTTCGTCCTCCCTACAAGTTAACCTAACTTTTATATTTGTTTATTTTTGGGCTACAACCAGTGGTACTCAGAGGTTTCTCGTCTCTCTCGGGAGTCACTGATGGTGAAGGTGGGGTCTTGAGAGGATATGGGATTCAGGGGATCATATGCTTTACCCACTGTACTATCACTCTGGTTCTGGTAATAGCTTAACTGAAGGTACTATTCCATACATACATTCTGCAATACTGTGTCAATTCTCTTTGTCAAAGAACAAGTTTTATATAGCTTCATATCTCAAGATTTAATACAATTCCTGGTACATGCAAAGCTCATTGTTTTAAAAATTCTGAACTCATAAGTTTACAGTTCACAGTTTCTTTTTATATCATCACAGTGTTAAATTTCATAGTAGCTCCAGCTTTTAACTCCTCTTTATAATCATATCCTTTGTGAAGTAATTTGGCACTGTCATGATGAAGGCAATCAATAAAATTTCCTTCATCTAGAAACAATCATGACTATTGTTGCTCAAGAATATGTTAGAAGATATTCAGTCAGAACAAGAAAGTCTTTAAAATTTTAAGATATATTAGACTTAACACTTTAGCATCACTGTGACTCAGGCTAAACCATTAGTCCCAAGAGAAAGAGAAGACAAATGGAACCAATTTGTCCCTGCTATTGCTAGTCAGGTTAATCATAGAGTCCTTATTCTGCAGATATGAAGGAGGAATCCAGCCATAGTTATACAATTCCAATTTTATAACTCCTAACTGAAATGAATGCTATTACTTTTGCCATTGGTTGCTACACAGTATTTCTTTAACTCTAATTAACTTGTACACTTACTAGGGTCTCTGAATTTCTAGGCTAACCATAAGAACTAAATACCTGGGAATACATCAAACTAAAAAGTTTCTGTATGGCAAAAGAAACTCAGGCTAAAACTAAAAGACAGCTAATTGAGTGGGAGAAAATATTTTCACTCAACACATCAGAAAAAAGGTTAACATCTAGAATATGCAAAGTACTTGCAAAGCTTAATCCTGTGATTAAACATCCCATTAAAATTGGGAAGAGGAAATGAACAGACATCTCTCTTAGGAAGACCAACAGATGGCCAACAGGGACATAAAAAAAAAAAGCTCATTAGGGCAGAGTGACAGTACCTTTGGAAAGACATTTACCTTGCACACAGCTGACCCAATACCCGGCATACCATATCGTCTCCTGAACCTGCCAGGAGTGATTTGTGAGCCAGAAAGCCTTGAGAACCATGGAGTGTGACCCAAAATTCAAAAATAACAACAACAACAACAACCAAAAAAAGAGCTCATCATCATCACTATCATTTATTATTAGGGAAATCCAAATCATGACAACAATGAGATAATATCTTACACCAGTGAGGATGGCACATAATATAAAAAAATACTCGAAAAATTTTGTGTTGGCAGAAATGTGGTGAAAAAGGAAGTCCCATCAATTCTCCTTGGAAAACCATATGGAGGGTTCTCAGTAAATTTAGAGTCAAACTGCCAGATGATCTATCAATTCTGCTTTTGGGTATCCTTAGAACAAAAGAATATTTGTTCAAAAGGATGTATACATACCACTATTCATCACAGCACTCAGTACAATAACCAAGAGTTGGAATCAACCCAGTTGTCCAACAATAAATGAGTGGTTCATGAGGGTGTGGTACATATATACAGTGGAATATTACATACCTGTAAAGAATGATGTAATCATGCAATTTGCTTCAACATGAATGGAACTGAAAATATGTTAAATGAAGTAAGCTAGAAGAAGGACAAATACAGATTTACTGCATGAAGAAGTACAATTGTTTAAGTGGAAGGTTGTCAAGAATACTCTAGGTCCCAGAGTATAGTGAGGAGAAGAAAATAAATTGAGTGGAAGATAAAGAGAAAGACAGATTTGAAATGATGGGGGGATAAGAACAAACAGGTTTCAGGTACATTGGTGGTGTTAAGAAAGGACAGAACTAAATATACAAGTTAGAATCAACAACAATAAAATTATGAGGCCCAAACTTTAACAACCAAAATTTAAAATATGCCTTTATGATGGCAGACTGGGATGGGTGGTTGCAAGGAATGAACTCAGAGTATTGGTAGAGAGAGGTTGACACTGCTTTTGGGATTGGTCCTAAAACATTGTCTGACTAAAACCCAACTATCAAACTATCAATAACTTTATAGATTACAATTTGTGGTTTAAATAAAAACATTAAAAAGTCATTGGGGGAATCGGGGGAATAGAACAATAGCACAATGGTAGGGCATTTGTCTCTCATGTAGCCAACCTGGGATGGACCCAGATTCGATCGGTCCTCCAAGCCTGTCAGGAGCGATTTCTGAGCACAGATCTAGGAGTAACCTGTGAGCACTAACATGTGTGGCCCACCTCCCCACCTTCAAAAGTCACTGGGACCTTCAACCAGCCTCAGCTAAAGTGGAAATTTAAAGATATGGCACAAGAAAATCTAATTTTATTTTCCTTTTGAATGTTCTTTGTATTCAGCTATTACCTTAATGAGGTAGACTATGTTATAGTCACCTTCTGTTCTGTTGAACTTAGATAACATGATTAGTCAATATAATTTGAATAATGTGAAATAGCTATCATAAATTATTTTTATACCAGCATGCAGTTAGTTATTATTTATTAATCCTCTTATCCAGTTTCATTATTGTTGGTTTTCATGTATAGATTTCTTCTTTAAAAGTTTTAACAGCAAAATCTGAATTAATACATGCCATATAGTTAACATTAGTTCTCTAAATACTGCTTAACTGATTTTTTAAAGTTCTGTTGCAAACTTTTCTGTACAATATAATTCCTAGAATCAGTATCTGACTACCTGACTTTAGATGATTTAGCCAGCTTTCTCTTCTTTTATGTTGTAGAGAGGATGTTTCTGGGACTTACACAGAGGAACTTGGGTTACTTTGGGCTCTGCACTCAGAAATCGCTCCTGGCAGGCTTGGAGGAACATATGGGATGCTGAGTATCCAACCTGGGTCTGTCCCAGGTTGGCCACATGCAATACGAACACCCTACCACTGTGTTATAGGTCCAAACTGCCCCCAGCTTCTCTTCTTTAGGATTCCTTATCTCTACCTTATTATGAGGACTATTTTTCTTCATGGTAAGTGTTGACATGTCAAGATACTAGCCTTTTTCTGTATTCAAAAACAACAACAAAAAACAAAAAACAAACAAACAAACAAAAAAACAGATACTGGCCTTTTCCTGTACTCCAAAAATAGGCACCCTAATTTTAAAGTGATTGAACAAATACAACTTGATCATCACTTCAATAATAAACATGAAGTTAGGAAAAAAAGATACAAAATAATGAAATTCTAAAAAATGTTTTCTAGGACTTGGATAGTATGTTGGCTTGGAGTGCTTATCATGCAACCTTTTAAGAGTATGACCATTAACTTAAATCCCCAGTGTTCTTCCTATATGCACCACACATGCTCCTGATAGAATAGTGTTGCTACCATACAGGACACCAAGAATCAAACCCAGGTCAGCTATGTGCAAGAGAAACGCTCTACAGCTGTGTTATCACTTCAGTCCCCTATGAAGTATTCTTACCATAATAGTATAATCTCAATCTAACCAAGTCTTTAGTCCAAATTTTAGTTTTATAGGAAATAGTTGTGGCACGATGATTCCAACAGTCCCTAATGAGCCTTTTGTTTGGTGCTGTTTTGTGTAATATATTCCCCCTCCAGTAATTTGCTACCAACCAACATAACTCCATAATGTTAAAGGGATATCATGTTTTTAGTATTTGACTTTGGTCCTCCTCTCAGACATGCCCTTGCTGGCTTTGATGAAGCAACCAGCTATAAAAAACAAAACAAACAAACAAAAAAAAAACCCAGAAGCCTGCTACTGGTCTTTAGCCACCTAGAATATGGGGTGGCTAATTAACCTAACAAATATGAATAATTAACATAACAAATATGAATTTGTTAACTAAATTTGAAAAATGCTCCCTTTCAGGGCTAGAGCAATAACACAGAAGTTAGGGCATTGCCTTGCATGTGGTTGTTCTGGGTTTAATCCCATATGATCCCCAAGCACTGCCAGGAATGACTTTCAGAATAATAACTGAGTGCCGCTGTGATGTGGCCCAAAAAACAAAAAAGGAAAATGTCCCCTTCCCCAATCTTAGTCACCAGGATTCTTTATGGGAAATATGAAATTAAAACTGTGCTAAATCACAAAGTTTGGGGGGTGATTTGTTAAGAAGTAATAGGTTATTAATACAGGGTGAAAGGGTTGATATAGATATGTTTTACAAATATAAAATGGAAGTACTTAACATTCCAGCCTGGACTAGAGACTTTAAATTCAATATCTTCATTTAGTCTGAGCCACAATGTATGGTGCTCAGGTGCTACTCACAGTGCTTCTCTGCAGTTCCAGACGTTGAATTCTGATCTCCCACAAATAAATCATAACTGCAGTCCTTTGAGCTTTGTCCCTGGTTTATATTTTTATTGAACCGTATAACTTGAGTATAAGCCGAGTTTTTCTGGCACAAAATTTGTGTCCACAGTCGCAGCTGAGCTGAAGAGGTAGGCAGCTGAACTAAACTGTATGCCAGTTTTTGTTTGTTTTGTTGTTTTTTTGTTTGTTTTGCTTTTTTGGATTACACCTGGTGACGCTCAGGAATTACTCCTGACTATGCATTCAGAAATCGCTCCTGGCTTGGGGGACCATATGGGCCGGCCAGGTATCGAACCATGGTTAGCACGTGCAAGGCAAATGCCCTACCACTTCTTGTTCCATGACTCGGGCCCCAGCCACTGAACTATTTTACCCACAATATTCTGCGCTTTGTATGAGACTGACAGCAGTGATGATATCTGCGAACTCAGTGATGATGACAATGTCTATGCTGATACCTTCACATCACATACAGCTGAAGCTCTGTTTGGACATACAAATGAGGAGGAGGAGGAGGAATCCAGTTTTGCAGGATTTTAACCTTTGTGATTTAGCTTGATGATCTGTTAAGCTACAGTTTTCTGCACTTTACTTATAGTTTTAAAGATATTGTTACTAGTTTAATTTTTCTTCAGCAATATTGAAAAACATTGAACCTGATTCCTCAATTATTGTAATTGTTTTGGGTGTTTTCATTTTTGAAATTTACCAGTGGCTGCTGCATTTTCCACCTTGGCTTATAGTCAAGTGACTGTTTTCCCAGTTTTTAGGGTAAAATTAGGGGTAAAAATTAGGGTAAAAATTAGGCTTATACTTGAGTATATACAGTAATTATTCTAGATTAAGAAATCACACAGGCTTAGGGAGACAGCTCAGTGGTAAAGTGCATGCCTACCTAGAATGAGTAAATAAATCAGATTTGGCACTACTGAGCGCCACAGGCTATTGTTACATGTAGCCCGATAATAAAATGGGCCAGAGCAAAAGTGGTAGTACAACGGGAAAAGTGTGTGTCTTGCATGTAGTCAACCTGGTTTCAATTGCTGGCTCCACACACACATATGATCCCATGGTCCTCTATTACCAGGAGTAAATTCTGAGCACAAAACCAAGAATAAGCCTGAGAGAGGGGCTGGGGGCATTACAAACAGACTAGAGGGCATGCTTTCTATCCAAGAGGACTGGGTTGTATCCTGGCACTGCATGGTCCCATAGCACTACCAGAAGCAACCTTTAAGCACAGATCCTGGAGTAGTCCCAGAGCATGGCAGGTGAAGCCCGAAACAAAAAATTTAATAAAAGAAAGTATAGAAAATATAACTAGGTAACTAAAAACATTTCCTTTATAGACTTAATTACGAAGCTTCTTGGAAATTTAGTTTTCCTAGCATATTAATAAAATTTATTTAAAAATTATTTGTGAACAAATTATCATGAACAATTTTGTAACTACAGTGCTTAAGTTAATTATATTTAAAAAAAAGTTAAAAGAAAAAAATTGTTAGCAATGAAGCTTGAATATACCTGATATTAGGAAATTACTAATTCTGATACCTTAGTTATATATAACAATATTCTTTAAAATACCTTTATTCTTAAAAGGTGCATATAGAAGTTTGTGGTTGATTATTGTACATCCAAAGCTTTTATTAATTTGTTTTGGGGACCATACCCGAAAGTGCTCAAGGGTTATTCCTGGATCTGCACTCTAGAATTACTCCTGGCAGTGCTCAGAGGACTATATGAAATATTAGTCACTTTTTGCAAGGCAAGCACCCTACCTGCTATACTGTCTCCAACCCCTGTTCAGGCAAAGGTTTTAACACATGATTTCAGCTCCATGCAACCCTGGACCCAAGAAATGGAGGCATCATGCTGTTAGAGCCCTGTTACTCAAAATGGTCATTTCACTCCCCAGGTCAGGACCCTTCCCCTGCTGCAAAGGAAAGGCTGCAAGCTACCTTGGCTTGGCACTGCCCAGCCTGGTTGCCCAAAACTAAGACATTACAATATCATGTTGGGGTACTGTTTTGTTACTCAGCATTTCATTATGGTACCCCAGATTAGGATCACCAGTTTTTCATATCTGACTAAGAGCAAACAAAGATATCCTAACTTTAATCACCTAACAATACATCAACAAATTAAAAACTACTCCAGTCTGCAGAATTCACATTGGGAAAGCAGTGGAAAGAGAAACCCATATTTAGTGAGTGAACCTAATAATCCTGAAGATTCAACCAGTAAGAATCTGTTATATAATCTCTCTGATAAGGATTTGAAAAAGGAAATGTTGATTTTTAAGCTCAAAAAAAGAGAAATTAACAAATAACAAAGCACAAAGGTAAAATAACAGCAATGAAGAAACTACAAACAGCAATAATAGAACCAAACAGTTTGGTAGGTGAAATTGAAACTCTCTGGAAGACCTAGTTAAGGGAAAAACATCAGTGAGTTCCATGATGAGATGCAGAATATCTCCAGACAACAGACTGGGATACTGTATAATTTTCTACAGAAAAATATACATTAGAAATTGGAAAAAAAAGATTTTTAAAAGGTATAATATTGCTTAATCTCAATTGATTAACTTTTTTGTTTTGTTTTGTTTTTTGTTTTTTGTGCCACACCCGGCAGTGCTCAGGGGTTACTCCTGGCTGTCTGCTCAGAAATAGCTCCTGGCAGGCACAGGGGACCATATGGGACACCGGGATTCGAACCAACCACCTTTGGTCCTGGATCGGCTGCTTGCAAGGCAAACGCCACTGTGCTATCTCTCCGGGCCCTCAATTGATTAACTTTTTATATCAAGATGTCTAGGAAGCAGGGCCAGAGAGTACAGTAAATCGGATGTTTGCCTTGCAAGTGGCCAAACCAAGTTCAATCACAGGAATACCAGGAATGATTGCTGAATTTTAGATTCAGGAGTAAGCCCTGAATACTTCTGGGTGTGGCACTGAAAAATAAAAAAGTGATGTCTAAAGATGAGACATTGCAAATAATCCTCTACATATTTTTTCACAAAAGTCTCAGACACATATACCACTACTAAGGAAATTATATCCCAAGGGTTTGTTTTTCTTTTAATTTTGTTTTTACAATTCTTCCATCATTTAAGAGAGGTATATAAATTTTTATCCTTTGCTCTTATATTTGCTTTTTATGCACTGTTCTCAGCTAGGCACAAGGGAAAAATAATCAATGTATGGTTAATTCTTATAAAAGAGACAGTAATTACTAGTTCTTTTGCAGGTAACTTAAAATACAACATGAAGGATATTAACCAAGACAGTCATCACTGGAGGGCGTTTGGCAACACGTATTAAGTCTAAACAGTTAACTCGACCCATCTATAAATGTATCCTAAGGAACTAGAGATTTACCATTGGAAGAGTAGGAATTGAAAAAAAGGAATTTACCACAGTATTACTTAATACATGAAAATGGGAAACAATGCTAATTAATAGGATATAGTATAGTATATTTATTAAGGTTTGGCAGAGTTAGAACAGTGGGTAGGCACTTGCCTTTTATATGGTCAACCAAAATTCTGAGACCTACAAGGAGTGATCACTGAGCAGAGCCAGGAGCAAGCCCTTGGTAGTTGGGTGTGATAAATTAAAAAGTGTACCTCAAGCTACTAAAGTGATAATCCCATAAAATTTACTTAAAACAAAGGAACTGGAGCAATGGCGCTAAGCGGTAAGGCTTGCTGGTGCTAGCCTAGGATGGACTGCGGTTCGATCCCCCGGCATCCCATATGGTCCCCCAATGATATCTGAGTGCAAAGCCAGGCGTAACCCCTGAGCATCACCAAGTGCGACCCAAAAAAACCAAAACCAAACAAACAATAAAGCTTACACATCTTTTGCTGCTTATCTACTGATAAGCCACAAAACATTGAAGCATATTGTATTAAAAATGGTGGGATTACAGGCAATTTTAGTTTTTTTGTGTCTTGTCAAACAAAATTCTTTTCTGGGGTGTGGGGGAGGCCAGAGTTACTCCTGGCTCCACACCCAGAAATCACTCCTGACAGGCTGAGGGGACCATGTGGGATGCCAGGGATTGAAGCAGGATTCACTGCATGTGAAGCAATACCAACTGCACTAACATTCCAACTCACCAATGCTTTTTAAAAACATTTATTTTGGGTCACTTTGAGGTGCTCAGATATTGCTCTTGGCCATGCTCAAGACATAATGTAGTGTGAGGAATAGAATTCAGTCCTCATGTATAAAAAACAAATACTAGGGGCAAGAGCTATAGCACAGCAAGCAGAGCATTTGCTTTGCATGTGGCCGACCTGATTTCAATCCCCAGCATCCCATATGGTCCCTGGTGCCTACCAGGAGTAACCTGAACACTGCCAGGTATGGCCCCAACGTAACAAAACAAATAATAAGACCCACCCTAAAGCATCCCCCTATAATAGTAAGCTCTTTGAACTAATTCTCAAGCCAAATCCCTTACATTTTAATCCTATTTTACCACCTAAATCCCAATTAAAAAAAACAAAAACAAAAAAATCATAAAACTACAGAGTCCTACTGAAACCAGAGTATTCTTTCAAGCAATTGTATTTTGAGGTTTTTTTTTTTGTTTTTTTTTTGCGTGCTCGGGGATCAAACACAGGTCAGCTATATACACTACCCACTGTAAATTCAATCTTAACCAAGATTTATAATTCATAGATACCCAATCTTTCTAAAATACTGAATAAAGTGCTTGTCCTAGCAATCACATGCTAGACCCAATAAAGCAGTGTAATGCAATAGAACTAGAAGGATGATGCTCAACTTTGCTTTGGGGTCATGCTTGGTAATACTCAGGACTTATTTCTGATGGGGGTCAGGGGAACATATAGGGTGCCAGGGATCTAACCTGTGTCAGCCATGTGCAAGACAAGTGCCCAACACACTGTACACTTGTTTCTGGTGTCCCTGAATCAAACTCCTAATTTTGCTCTTTAATCCTATCTTGATGACCTAAATCTCAATTCAAAAAAAAGTAAACCACGGATCCTATTGAAATTACAAAGTGTCTAAAGTTTAACTACAGACCAGAAAATCACAATTTAATATATAGTAAAGTGCAAATTCCTCTTGTATTTTACCTACTTGTCTCTGAGGTTTCAAAACTTTTTTTCCTGAATATTTTCCAACCATTACATTAGTTGCTAGGCTGTCAGATATAATTTTGTGATTCTGTTCTCCTGAAAATATAGCAGTTCCATACAGTTTCCTCCCCATCTCTTACCATAATTCATTATATTATACTTACTTTCATAAAAACTTCTATCATCACTCTTTACTAAAGTGGTTTTGAGAATTTAACATCAAAATGATAAACACACTGACAGGACCGCCGTAGGGGCTCAAAACTACTAATATCATATGAAGGCAGGCTCTGGATGTGCAAATGGCATCAATTGATGAACTTCTCTAACATCACTTTCTAATAAAATGCAACACAGTCCAAACTCCCTTTAATAACATGGAAATGACCAAAAACAAACAAAAATTAAAAGTGTAATGAATAGTAGTTACTTCTAATAATGAAGGCTAATTGGAGTCACATTATCTATCTAAATTAATTTGATGTTTCATCTGAATTGATGCACAGCCCATAAAACTTAGTAATTTCCTTGTACTTCATCTAAAAATGTGCTATCAAGTAAATAGATTTTCTATTTATAAAATTATGTTTATAAATTATATAGGATATAATATAAAACACATTTAATTAAAATTTTTGCAAAGGAGTCACCATAAAATATCACCTTGAATTCTATCTATACTATTGAAGGAAACCAGAAATGAATACACTCAGAACAGAAATCAGAGACAATGAATAACAGTCAATAGTTTAGGGCACATAAGCAGAAAAAACTATATTGTATAAATAAAAGTCCTGTTTTCTTCTCCTGTGCAACTAAGTAAATATGACCCCATGTTGCTGATTATAATTCATTCTTAATTTGTCTCCAAACTCTCAAAACCCTACCCATATTACACAGGAAAACCTCACAGTTCATCAGTGCAAAAATTTTATTATATTTTTGTTTCCCCCTCCCCATTACAATATTTGAAATTTTTCTTAATCCACGCATTTTGCCTTTTATCATTTGTCATCAATTATGTAAAATGTGAGAAAAAACTAATCAATTTAAAATCTTGCCCTCTTCCCCACTGTTACAGCAAATTTAGGATAAGTCTACAGCATTCACTTACTTTAGCTGGTTCTGAAACTGAGGCATATTTTTTAATTTGGGAATCAACACCTAAAGATTTGGCTAATTGTACAGCATTTGTATCATCACTGATAAGTGTCCCAAGAGCCACAAGAAGTCTAAATGTGGCTTCGAGGTCTTGTACAACTTCCAGGATTGTACTAATTACAGATAAGCATTGAGCTTTCCCTTCAATGTTATGGTCTATATGAAAACAAACAGAATAGTTCAGGGTCAATGTAGCCAGAGCAATGTGAATGTTCTTATTGCTCCCTGATTTCAGCTCTACTGCATGAGACATTAGTGATTCTCGCTGAGACATCATGAGCTTTTGTCCTGCCTGGCCAACAAAACAATTGCAAAAAGTCCTGAGAGCAAGCAGCTGATTTGCTGGCCTTCCTTTAGGATTCAGGAGATGGATAAGATGACTGCTGAACTGAGCTCCTTCCTTTTCATTGCAGAAGTTCTCATTCACACTGGGATGCTTAATTGACAACCGAAGAATATCAAGTGCAGGAAAGACAATATCTATTAAAAAGAAAAAAATCATTAATATTTATAAAAATCCAGAAAACTCCTATGATTATTATTCCATTTTTAAGGATTTTATTTTCTTGTTACAAAACGAACATATTACTATTTCATAAAATGTTAGAAAAAACCATGTATCGGCCTTATAAAATATTTATGCTTGTGAAACAGATGCTGATTTTTCCTATTTGTAGAAACTAGATTATTACCACAGGTTCATACATGCTTTAAAAAAAAACAGATCAACGAAAAAAATCAATGGCTGAGTGCGTGTTTTGCATGCAGGAAAACTGAGTTGGTCCCTGGCACTTGAGCACTGAGGCAGCACGAGTAGCCCCCAAGCACTGCCAGGTGTGAACCAAAATCCAAAAATAAAGTTAAAAAAACATGTAAATATTCTTGAGTTACTAAATAATCTAATACACAGTGACTAGTCACAAACCCTTATAAAATGAACACAGGACATGGCTCTGAAAAGTTCTATTAGGAGTTAAAGCACTGGCTCTTGCACAGTCATCCCCCCAGCCTGAATCCCAGTACCAGTACCACACAGATGGTCCCTTACCAACTATCACCTCTGGATCATGCATTGCCAGGTGTAGCCTAAAACTCACCCCCACCTAAAGGGAAAGAAAATTTCAAAACATAGACTAAAAAATTGTTCTAAGAATTAACTAGATATCACCTGAATCTACTAAACAGTATTTTTGTTCGTTTGGTTGGTTGTTTTGGGGCCACACCTGGCTCTGTAATCAAAAATCGCTCTTGGCAGGCTTGGGGGACCATACGGGTCTGGCAGGAATTGAACCTGGTTCGTCCCAGGTCTGCCATGTGCAAGGCAAATGCCCTACCAGCCCCTACTAACATACTTAACAGCAGTAAAAATAAGGAAACTAGGAATTATGTATTCTTTATATAAAAAAATAAGAGACCACCAAGAGTGAAAAGACACACCTGGATGAAAATTTAATATTTAGTTAAAAAAAGTAAGTAGGGCCAGAGAGTTTACACATGCATGATGCACAAGGCCCTGAGTTAGGTCCCCAAAAATACATGGCCCCAGAATACAAATAGCTGTAATACTTATGATCCTCAGCAGGAGAAAAAAAAAAGCCAAAAAACTTATAGCACATATCCACATCCTAGAATTAAATGGTCAGAGTTTTTTTGTATACCTCACTCACAAATGCTCTGAACAATGGCATATGTATGGTTACATTAATTACCTTCAGATTCTTTTTTTGTTTTGGGGCCACATATGGTGACCTTCATTACTCCTGGCTCTGTGCTCAGATATTACTCCTGGCAGGCTTGGAGGACCAAATGGGATACCGGGCATTGAATCCAGGTTGATTATGTGCAAGGTAAATGCACTAACCCATTGTGCTATCGCTCTGGCCCCTCTTCATTCTCTTATGACATGTAATCAAATAAGAGCATAAATTACAGTAGAAGAGATATCTATGAAATCTATTACAATGTGAATTGTGACTTGGTCTAAATTTTACTAATTTAGAAACACCAATAATATTGTTAAATATGTAAAAATGTGCTTTCTGCACTTTGTTCACATTGTATTTATTGGTTTGGGGCCACAACTGATGATATTCCTGGCAGGGTACAAGGGATCATATGTATGGTAGAGATCAAACAGGATTGGCATCACATAAGTCAAGCACTTCAGCCCCTGTGTTATCTCTCTAGACCTTTACTGACATAGAAAAATAATCACTATACCTTCAGGCCAGTTGATAGCTTTCCACAAAATCTGAAGTTGCTGTGCTGTGGGTTTTTCTGAAGAACTATTACATATTAGAGACAGTATCTTTTCAAGAAGAATCAAGTCATCCTCAGTTAATTTCTTTTCTTCTGGCGCAGTTCCATTAAGTTCTTTCAATTTACCTACAACCGAAAACCAAAACTTCAAAATTCTCTTACTGACATTTTCTATAAATATAATTCAATAAAGATCATGAAAAATATGATAAGCTAAAGATAAGGCTCATGGGCATGTTTAGAGGAATCAGGGACGTCAGGGATCCTCACCTGTTATTCTTGGTTAAGGGCCTAGTGATATGGCGTTGCTTGTAGCACAACTCAGGACCCTTTCTTACTGGGTGAGCTTTTCCAAGTTTAAACCTGGCAGATTGATTGGGATAAAACCTGAGGCCCTTGGATTCTAATATGCACTACCTGAGCTATCTCTGCAGCCTCTTTCAGTAAGACAGTACATTATATCTGCAATAATTGTAAAAGCTTTTTAAAGGACTGGAGTGCAGTGGTGAGAGTATTTGCCTTGTATATGGCCAAGCAGGGTTCAGTCCTCAGCATCCATATGGTACCCTGAGCCTGCCAGGAGTGATTCCTGAGTACAGAGCCAGAGGTAACCTCTGAGAATTATTGGGTGTGGCCCAAAACACAAAAACTAACAAACAAATAAAAAAAGATTTTTCAAATAGAATCATGTCATATACACCCACATAGAGTTTAACTTCGTTGTTCCAATGAGAAAAAATTTAACACTTTGTTTTGGGGCCACACTCCACAGGTAACTCTCAGGGGTTACTACTGATTCTAAGGTCAGGAATGACACTGGGTCATACTTAGGGATGCCAGGGATTGAACCTGGGTCAGACGCATGCAAGAGAAGTGTCCTACCTGTTGTATTATCCCTCAGGCCCCTGAAAAGTTATGAAATTTTAATAACTTGTAATTACCTTCTGCCAACTTTACAATTATTAGTGACTTCATTTTTTAATAAATTCTTTAATTGAATCACTATGAGATAGTTACAAAGTTTCTTATGATTGAATTTCAGTCATACAGTGTCCAATACCCTTCACTAGTGTTCATTTCTCTTCAACAATGTCTTCAGTTCCTCGCCCACTCCCTCTCCTCCTGCCTGCTATGTGAGAAAACTACTTTATTGAAGTACACTTACCTAATATTTGTGTAGGGTTTGCCTGATCAAAACTGACAGCCTCCTTTTTCGGAAAATAAATATTCACTGTTTTAGATGTAGCTGATCGGTAGGCACTATTTCCTATTTTCAGAAGAGAAACTGATGAAAATCTTAAGCAGTGTTTTTTGTTTGTTTTGAGGCCATACCCAGTGGCACTCAGGGGTTACTCCCGACTCTGCATTCAAAAATTACTCCTGGCAGACTCAGGGACCATATGGGATGCCTGCATGCAAGGCAAACACTGGCCCACAGTCTAATTTTAATCGCCTAACTTTTCCCATTTATTATGATATATAATTATTCTGTGAACCCATAAAAGAACAGTCAATCTCAGAAAAGTTATTCACAAGATTATCTTTTATTCTCATAAAGCTTACAGAACTTGAACTTAAATACAAATTAATGTCTTTCAAATTTTGTTTGTTTTTGGGTTGTAGTTGGCAGTCCTCAAGGCTTACTCATGCCTCTATATAGAGGGATAACTCCTGTCATGTTTAGGTATAAAATCTGGGTTAGCTTTGTGTAGGCAAATGCCTTACCTGCTATATTGTATCTCCAACCAATTTCTTATCATATTTCTTTAATAATTTTTAAATTAAATTAGGGGCCAGAGCAATAACACAACAGATAGAGCATTTGTTTTACATGTGGCCAACAGGGTTTGATCCCCAGCATCTGATATGGTCCTTCAAGCCTGCCAATAATAATTTCTGAGCACAAAGCCAGGAATAACTCCTGAGTGCCACCTATGTGTCCCAAAAACAAAAACAAAGAAATGAGAAAAAAAAAAAACCCTGCAAAAACTTTGTGGGGCCAAAGGCATATGTTATCCCCTAAGCACTGCCAGAAGTAATTGCTGAGTACAGAGTCAGAAGTAACACCTGAGCATAACTAGGTGTAACCTAAAAATAAAAAACATAGAAACAAATATAGTACCTTATACATAGAAATATTTTTATAAAAGAACTTTCCAGCAAAATAAGTGAATAAAATATAAAAGAAAGCAAAATGACTGAAATTTTCCATTTCCAAGCTCCTCTAAGATATACTGAATTTTCTTTGTTTATTGCTAACTTCAATTATTCAGTAGGCATTGGTCAAAAATCCTTTCCAATAACATCTTAGTAAGACCCTTTAAGTTATATATTCTTGGAAGAGCCACAGTATTAGTTTTTGATACATGTTTTAAATTTCCTTCCTCCCATTCCCCTTATCAGGGTTTTTAAAAACTTGAAGCTGTTTGGATGTCATCACTTCAGGTGGCAATGGAATCAAAACCTTTAATAAAGCTCTTTAACCCAATGAGCTATCTTCTGTGCCCTTTCTTTTTCTTTTTTTTTTTTTTTGGTTTTTGGGCCATACCCAGTGATGCTCAGAGGTTACTCCTGGCTATGCGCTCAGAAGTTGATCCTGGCTTGGGGGACCATATGGGACGCCGGGGGATCGAACCAAGGTCCGTCCTAGGCTAGCGCTGGCAAGGCAGACACCTTACCTCTAGCGCCACCGTGCTGGCCTCTTCTGTGCCCTTTCTGATAGAGGTTCCTAAACAAAAGGAATGCTTTTGTGGGGCCAAATAGTAAGGGAGTTTGAACTAACTCACAACCTAAAACCACTGAGCTATCTTTCATTGAGCTCTTGTTATATCTCGCTCTCTCTATATCAAAACTTAAAATGGCACATGATAAAATTCAGCAAGGGCCAGAGAGATAGTACACATATAAGGCACTTACCTTGAATGAAGCTGACCCTGACCCCTCCTATAGTCCTCGATTACTGCTAGGAATGATTCCTGAGCCCAGCTTCAGGAATAACCCAAAATACAAAAAACAATCCCTCTTCCACAGTACTCCCATCAATTCTTTCCCAACAAATTAACAAACAGAAAACCTGTGATACTAGAGTAGAATGCCAGGTTTGTTTTCAATCCTGGATGATTCCCACGGGAAGATTATAAACTACCTTTGCTATGGTCTAAATCTAGCACAATATAAGCCTAAATTGAGAAGTTCTGTGATGAAGCAAAAACGCTTTTATAACTTTTATTTCCTAAAATGGCAAGAATTGAACCCACGAACTCATACTAAAAGGTGAGTTTTGTACCACTGAAGATCATTCCAGACCACTGGAGTACTTTTATTGTGTTTCGTTTCATTTTGTTTCTTACTCAAGGGCTATTCAGACATTACTCTCAGCTCATCGTACTGGTGCTCAGGAGACTTGTAATTCTGGGAATCAGACACTTGAAACTCTTGCATGCAAAGCTATGTACTCTCTTCTGGCCCCAAAGTATTTCTAAAAAAATTCTTCCAAATGTGTAATAAATAATAAATTTCTGAGAAAACTAAAGAAGCCAGGTTGAGAAGTTTGGTCTTGATTTATCTGATTATTATATAAAAAGTCCCCAAAGAAAGACACCAATTTCAGTCTTTCATTAAATGGAAGTTTTCATACATTTTGGGGGCCAATTTGCTTTGGATCACATCTGGCAGTACTCAAGGATCACTCTTTTTTTTTTTTTTTTTTGGTTTTTGGGCCACACCCGGTAACGCTCAGGGGTTACTCCTGGCTATGCGCTCAGAAGTTGCTCCTGGCTTGGGGGACCATATGGGACACCAGGGGATCGAACCGCGGTCCGTCCAAGGCTAGCGCAGGCAAGGCAGGCGCACCTTACCTTTAGCGCCACCGCCCGGCCCCTTAAGGATCACTCTTGGCAGGGCTCGAGAATCCCATGTGGAGCTTAAGATCTAACCCAGGTCAGGGCATGCAAGGCAAACACCCTACTTGCTGAAAATTACTCTGGCCCTTTTTTAAAGAAAAAACAAAATGAATAGAAACAAAGGTTATATACCTGTAAATGGGTCAACTCCAGCTGTGGTAGATCCCATACTTGCAGAACCAGGCACGTAACGACCACTACCTAAAATACAATAATACTCCTAGTAAACAAAGGTAACTGTATTACAAGGTTCAAAGTATTCCCTTTTAAATACAGAATAAGTTATTTCATATTATTCCAACTATGGTATTTTATATAGAGCAGGCTATATACATTTAATCTAGTCAAATGCTCTGAAGGTACTCAAAACTGTTAGTCAAAAAAGTAATTCTGAAATGAGAAAATAAACATTAAATGTCTCATACATTATACATGCTTAATAAATCACAAGAACATTCGTGGATTAGTGCGAAATTAAAGAGAATAACAAATAAAATCTAACACTATCCTAGTGCATTAAGGGCAAAGGAATTGCTAGCAAGCAAGCAGGACTGGCAGAAGTGAGACAAGTTAACAATTTGGGTTACTATGGCAGAAGCCTACTCTCACAGCAGAGATTAAACTGGTTATCTAATTAGATTGAGAAACTTACTTAAAAACAAAAAAGGATTGAAAAAATTAGAAGATGTTCAAAGCCTAGATTAGTCTTTGAGAATAAAAGGAATGAGTCATTTTGAAAGCTATAAATATAATATTTAGACCCTCTAGGTTTAGTATCTAGGAATTGGTATTGCTGGTGTAACTCAAGCAGAAAATACCAAACACAAACAAGATTAGTTAAAAGAATAAAAAAACAAAGTAAGTGGGTTTGCCGAGCTTTTTCTATGTAATAACTAGAACACAAACTCTCTCATATGCACATATTCAGTCATGATATAGATTATTATTCACACAATTTTAGAAGAATAAGGTGAATAACCAAGGCATTAAAGGCACTATATGGCAATGCTGTTTAACATTTTCCCAAGTATTATTCTCTGATCACTGGAATTAGTCTTTGGTCAACACACAGATTTTTAGAAGCTGCCCATATCATAATAACCTAGTGGTTTTCCTAGTGGCTTCACTTCTAAAACTCACTGGTAGAACTACTTAATAAACCATACTCAAGTGAAGATCAATGTATCAATACTTCAAAATCCTCACGAATATGTGTATAATCTCAATGGGTATGACTTTATGTCAGGTATTTAAAAAGGCATCTCAAGTGACTTAAAGATATTTGAGAATGACATATATCAGGGGAAAAAAGAGAATTAGGACATTGACCTTAAGCTGTAGCCAGATAGGAAAACCTTTTGGCCCCAGTGTTACTGATAAAACTGGGGGGAGTAACATCATTAATAACAGCTATCATATATTGAGAGCTTACATATTCCAGATTTTTGCTAAACATTTTATATATATCAAACCATATAATTTTAATAATAATCCAATATAGTAGGTGCTGCTATTTTTATAGTGTGGTCCTATATTCTATATTGTCCTATATTCTAATGTTTCTCTTAAAAAGTAGTATGCTACCTTGCATTATCAACATAATCACTCTACCTTCTGAATTACTGACATTGTGTGTAACAATGAGACATGCTCCAGTTATGAAGCTCAGGAGTATTCTTGATTTTGTTGGTATTGTTTGAAGGTTGGTATATTCTTTCTGGTCAAAAAATAAGGCCATCAATGAGATTCAGGAACTTGGTTGTTCTAAATTTAGAGCATCACTGTGCCTGAATATGCTGATCGAGAAATCCATCCTCTATCTACTCTTCATGTCCTTACTATCCGTTCAAATTGTACTGTTATCCAAGATTTGCTTCATAGCTTCATAGTCATAGTACCATCACAACACTTAGCTTGATAGTTGATTACTGTAGGATAATGGTAGCCAATGCACAGGGTGCAACTATTTTCATCTGAGCTATCAATTCATTCAAGGAGAAAGGAAATTCACTGACAGTATTTCACAACTGACTCAAGGTTGTGTGTTAGTTGAATTTATGGTTGACATAAAACTGCACATTGTCACTTTAGGAGAATCTGGAAATTTAACAGACTCCACAAATGTTATGAATTCTTTCCAAATTTGGCGTATTGTTCAGGAATGCTGGCTGAAGATCCAACCTCAGCATCACAAATTATACCAAAAGCTATTCTGAAAATAAAGAATTCTTCGGCTGCAATGAAGTCCAAGTCTGACATTTTTTTTCCAGTACTGGTGATGCCGAGGCATGCATACCTTGGTAAATAAAGTCACTTTGAGGAGATACAGCAACAGTTCCAGGGCTTCATGAAGGCCACTAATAACTTAGATTAGGAAGACTAATCCTGGATTGCTGTGTGGAATGCCTCCTTCCAGGCTAAGGCAAAATATGCCTGGGCAGACTTCTTGATTGTACTGCTGCATCCAGTATCAGGGATTCACATGGCTCCTCTGTTCGTGAAGCAGCTCGCCAGTGATAGCACTCATGCTGTGTCTTGGCTGATGGGTTCCCCTATTATCTAATTTCACAGATAAAAAAAATAGGCTCAGACAGGTTAAGCAACTTGCCGACTTCTCAATGCAAGTAAATGGTAGAGCCAGAGATTGTACCAAGTCTGTCTGACTCCTACGCTCTTAATACCTATGCTTTTAACTACTCTGCTCGGCAAAAAGTACCACTGAAGAAAATGATGAGCTTATTAATACTTAAAGTCATGAGGAAAGCTACAAAATCCCCCAGGAAAAAGCAAAAATCAAGAAGTTAAAGGAGATTTGTCAATCTAGAGAATCATCAATTATGATTTAGATCCAAACTGTAAAGCCATATAAATGCTATACAACTATCACACAAATGAATTAAATCAAAACTGCACCTCACCTGTAAAAGGGTCTGCTGCTGCAGGCACTGTGTTAGAAGATCCAGAGGAAGTACCAGGAACATACCGACCACCGCCTGTACACACAAAGAAAAAAATAGGCCAAAATTTAAATTCCACAAATAGCAAAAAGCTCACAGTAAGAATTTTGATAAAAAACAGAAGAGCAAGACCGTCACATAATAGAATAAAAATCTTGGAAATCGTTTAATTTGAAAGACTAGTGAGAAATTAAAATTTCAGTGAGAATCAAAGTTCCATCTTAACTTTGACACATTTGTCCTAGGTCCTTCACTTAAATATTAATATGGTTAAGAATTAAACTATAAAGAGATTTTACAAGTCCAGTCTTTACTACATAACATATACATATAGGAACCCTTATTTCTATATGCTTTATTTTTTTTTGTTTTGTTTTTTTGTTTTTGGGCCACACCCAGCGATGCTCAGGGGTTACTCCTGGCTGTCTGCTCAGAAATAGCTCCTGGCAGGCACGGGGGACCATATGGGACACCGGGATTCGAACCAACCACCTTTGGTCCTGGATCGGCTGCTTGCAAGGCAAACACCGCTGTGCTATCTCTCCGGGTCCTATATACTTTATTTCTAATACTCTAGAATTCCTACTGTTTTTTGTTTTTTTTTTTAACATTCGTTTTGTTTTTGTTTGGGGGGCCACACCCAGTGACACTCAGGGGTTACTCCTGGCTGTGTGCTCAGAAATCACTCCTGGCTTGGGGAACCATATGGGATGCCAGGGGATCGAATTGCAGTTCATCCTAGTCAGCCGCGTGCAAGGCAAATGCCCTACTGCTGCGCCAACCCTCCAGACCCTTTCTGTTGTTGGTGTTTTTTGTTTTTCGTTTTGGTCACACCTGGCAGCCTCAGGGGTTACTCCTGGCTCTGCACTCAGAAACCACTCCTGGCTAGCTCGGGGGATATGGGATTGGCTGCATGCAAGGCAAACACCCTACCACTGTGCTATCTCTCCAGCTCCCTGCTATAGTTTTTGTAATAAAAGCCACAGGCATGAAACGATAATCTTTTTTATCATTTCTAAAAGTCTGAATTTGTTAATTCATGTGTCAAACAGGTACATTCAATACTTTGGATCCAAAAGGGAAGACTAAGTGCATCTACCAAAGCTTACCAAGTAGTGAAGAAAATGTCTATAAGCACAAGTTACACAGATTTCTAAGTATACACTTAAAATTGTGTTATGTACATGAATGTTTTGTTAGAACCTCTAGGAAAATAATCAAATGTAACTATATAAAGATAGATGTAAAGATTCTTTTAGTTTCAAAGAACACACAAAAAAAGGTCAAATAGTTGTTATATTTCCTAAGCAAACTGATTAATATCAGATATCTTATGAAAAATAGCTTATGCAATATTTTAATCATGCCTTTTGTTTTTTGGTAGATTGGAGGGGTTGGGCCATACTGGTAGGTACTTAGGGCTTACTCCTGGTGGTCCTCAGTGGACTATATGTGGAGCCAGAGTCTAGACCTGAGTAATTCACATGCAAGTGTCTTGTCTCCTACACTATCTCTTTGTCCTCATATTCAGTCTTTCTAATACAAATATCTAAGTAATAAACCCATTAACCACTGGCCCACACTTGCCAGGAGGGACCCAATGGCCTCCTGAGACCTGCTTGGGAATTCTCAAAAACTATGTGTCAGAGTGAAATCTTACTGTTTTTAAACAAGCAGCTAATTCTAAGGAGTGATTAAATGCATCTAAAATGGGGAGAAAAATCAGCATTTATGGAACACTTAATATAATATAAATCCTACCTTACCTGTAAATGGATCTGAAAAATTGGTATTCCCAAGTCCCAACATTTGACCTTTTGTATTATCGATAATAAATTTAGCCACTTGATCCAGAAACATAGGATTCAAATCATTCTTCTGCAAGAAGTTGTATGCTGTTAACCAGGGATCATCACTGATGTTATATGGCAATTTATAAGATGGTCCACCTTCATTGACATCAATTGAAAAAACATAATCGAATTCCTTAAAACAAATATAAAAAGGAGATAATTGATTATTAATTTATCTGTTCATATTTTAATGACACATATACACAGATGCATTACGGACTTTAACAACTATACTGTTTCAAAAGTGTTCATAGTGCAATGTTAAATCCTACTTAGCATATAACGAATAATAGCAACTATCTGCATATGCTATAAAATTCTTATTTCACTAGAGGTGAAGTTTGGGAATAGGCTACATCTTAATTCCATGGCAAAAGAAAATATTTCAGTAGCTGATTTCAGGGTCTTGTATTAGTCATTACCATGCCTCAGTCAATAAAACATGAAAATTGTCAGCATCCCTCATTTCTTGTCGAGTTAACTATGGCACATCCTTGAAGAATTAGACAAAAGATGACACACACTCCTATACCCAATGATTGGGGAATAGCATAATTCCTAGACAAAAATAAGTATGCCTATCTAATGTAGCTCTCCATAAGTGAAAAAGTTATATTAAGTTTGCTTATAATAGGGAAGAAAATCCCTTCAAGCAAATAAATTGTGCAGATGAACAGAAAAGAAAGCCTTTAGTTTACTGCTTTAAGACAGAGGTTCCCAAACTCATTTGGCATACTACCATCTCATCATAAATTATTATTATTCATTAGTCCCTTAGCAATCTACCTTCTTTAAAGAAATGAAAGTGTTCCCTACTACAAGGTCCCCTGGATGATTTTTCTGCCCCACCCACCAAGAGCTGGTATTGCACACATTAGAAAATATATTTAATGATAAAGGTGGAGAAAAAATAAAAGACAACATACTTTCCCTTCATATAAAACTTTTCCAGAAGTTTGCTGATTAGCACCCGATGAGCCAACAACGTCACCAATTTTTATCCACCTTCCTTCACTAACACTCCACTGATAGGCTTCAACTTTCTCCCCATCTCTGATTAGACGAGTCTGACCTTCTCTAGAACCTTAAAATAAAAAAATGTGTGAATCAAAGATAGAATGACAGGGGTAAATTTCAGAAATATTTAGCTAGGAAAAAAATTCATATAAATATTTATACAACAGAATAATATATATTTTGGCTTTAAAGAAAATTTTATTAAACATATTTTTAATTAAAATTCTACTAGAAAGTGAACAAAAATGCAAAACAAGGTTTGTTTTTCAAGCACACTTCTCTCTTTCTCTCTAATTATAACTTCCTAAGTAAGTTTCAATAAAAAATATCTTGCTTCACCAAGAAATAAAAAAGTAAACACATCCTAAATGATAAAAAAAAATATAAAATGATTAAAGGGAAACTTTACAATAATTATATTTTATATTTTTATCCTTTTTGGGGTCATTTTCAGTTGCTCTGTAAAATACTAGGAGACCTTGTGGTACAGGAATAGAACATACAAGTCTCCTGTATTCTCCCCCCCCCCCACCTTTTTTTTTTTGCAGACATACAGGTTTGCAAAGCCTGTGCTGAGCCACTGAGCTAGCTCCTGCCTTAAAACTTTATGAAAGAAATTTTACTAAAATACTATTAACTAACAAATAAGTTGGGCTATTAAAAATAATATGTTATTCTTAAATGTCTTTTTGTATTTTGTGAGTAAATGAGTATTCTTCTAGCTGCTCAGCTGAAAAAATATATATCCATATAAATGAATCTGATTACTTGCTTGCTCTTAACACACAACTGCTTCAGCATATTCTGTCAGTTCTATCTTTAAAGTGTATCTAGAAAACCAACTCATCTCTCCATTCCCAACACGATCGACCAATACAAGCCACTAGTGATCAGACAAACTGACTCAATAGTCCCAGTATACTCTATGTTTAACCCAGAAACTACAGAAATCCATTGAGAAGTTTAAGGAAACTCTTGTGTGACCATCCATCTCAGTCAGTTACAGCTTATAAAAGGTCAAATACAGTATATTCACTCTCTAACTTCTGACCTCATCGTCCAGTACTCTTTCCCTAATCCCACTGTTCCACTTTAGCCAAGGAGTTTGCCCTGGCTAACTTTGCTATATATAATACCCTTCACACAAATATTGGTCAATTGGCGCTGTTGTGTCCTTAAGAGGCAGCTCCAGAGATGCATATCCTATTCCAAAAGACAGCTAGAGATGTCTTGCTTGATAGAGCATAATTTAACCTTCTTGTATCTTGTAGTAATTGAAAGCTACACAGTGAGTGATGACCAATGAAATCTAGATTCAAATGATAAATGTCAGTTTGAAGACTAATTAATCATCCTCTACCTTACCTTCTAGCCCTGTCTGGTGGATAAAAATCTATAATCAGGTAACCATGGAAGGCACAAGTTGAAGGTACTGGCTTCAATTAGTCTGGGCCCCTATATCACCATGGTAAAAAATTATCCCATAAAATAGTTCTATCCTGCCCTACCACAAACCAAATTTTAAACATGCAAAAAATTAGGTTCTTGAGGCTGAAGCAATTGCATAGCAGATAGGGCATTTGCCTTGCAAATGGCAGACCCGAGTTTGATCCCTGGCATCCTATATGGTCTCCCAAGCCTTCTCAGAGTGATTCCTGAGCACAGAATCAGGAATAACCTAAGCATCGAATGTAGACCAGAAACTAAAAAAAAAAGGGGGGGTTATTAATCTAATTAATCTAATATAGCAGCTGCTATAATGTTATACATTTCCTGACTATTGCATTTAAGCTTATAAAACAACCATAACCCTTTAATTTTCTCATATTTCTTATCCTGTGATAAATTAATAGGTTCACATGTTTACAGTTCTTTCTTTGCACATACCCAGCTGAGGTCAGGGATGACTCCTGCTGAGGCTGGAAAGACCATACGGGGTGCTGGGTGATAGAAACTGGGTCTGCTGTATGCAAGGAAAATGCCCTGCCCAGCACATAGTAAAAATGTATTCATCTATTACAAAAATCACTGTTTGCAGTATTAGGGATTAAACCCTGGGCCTCACACAAACAAGTGCTATATGACCAAGTTGGCCCTTCTTTTGTCCATTAAAATACAAACATTAACACAAAATCAAAAGACAAATAATTATATACTATAGAATTATAAAATTTGACTCTAAGGATGTCACAGAAAGATTCAAGAATTCCCAGATCCTTGAACAAGCTCTGAAAATGAACAACAGAAAGGAGTAAAGATCTAGCCAATACAAGATTTCATTAGTGACAATAACCACCATCTAGTTTTATTATTATTTTTAAAATTGCTAGGGAATGAGGAGACACAAAGTGATAGTATAGCAGGTATGGCACTTGCCAGGTTTAATCCTTAGCATCCCAGCACACAGCCAGGAGCAAATTCTGAGTGCAGAACCAGAAATAACCCCTTAGCATTGCTGGGTTTGGCACCAAAAATAAAAAATAAAACCAAATAAAAATTGCTGTGGGGTTTATGCAATGCCAGGGATGGTCTGGCAGTCTGTGAGGCATATTCATTTATACTCTACCAGTGAGCAACACTCCCCTTCACATCCTCTGATTTTAAACTTAAATGACCCACAATTCACTAAGCAGAAATTACTTATTTTTAAGTCTGTCAACCTCTTCCAGAGTTTCCAATCAACCAAAAATCATTATGGCATGTCTTCTAAGCGTCTAGGATACACATGCTAAATACTGGGAGATTTGAAGGAACAAGTAATCAAGATTTAGTTTTTATGGTGAAGTTAAAGTCTAAAACAGAGAGAAGCAATAACATGATTTTTCATAGTAATTATGCATGACATGGGGCCAGAACTGTGGCTCAGTGGTAGGAGGCTTGCCCTGCATCAAGACAGCAGCTTGATCCCCTGGCATCCCATATGGTCCCACAAGCCGTGAGTGATTTCTGAGCACATAGTCAGGAGTAACCCGAGCGTCACCACCAGGTGTGGCCCAAAAAAACCACACACACACACACACACACACACACACACACACACACACACACACACACATGAACAACAGTAAATGTTCTTTAAAATCACTATCTAGAAATATGGTAATAATTACTTAGCAAAATAATCATTTTTAAAAATCACACTAATAATACAAAACATAAATATAATTTTTCTAGCAGTGAGAAATAAGAAAATATTTACCTGGTTCATTTAGATGTTCCCTCCCAGGAAGTTGTTCAGCATTAATGTCCCCTAAGTCGCCAGTTTTGGAATCAATCGTTGCCTGAGACAGCTCTTTTTCAAATGCCTTGATTTCTTCAGCACTTGCAATTCGATCCTCTGATTCTGTAAACACTCTAATAATACCATCACTGAAAGGTTAAAAAGAAAAGAACGTAAGTGAGGTCACACTGTAGTAACATTTAACACCTGACTGCTCCAAAATAAAAGTAATTGGTATTTGTAAATGACAAACTAAATGATGCTTTTGTGTGTACACAAAGTATAGCACTAGACCAACCAAGTAAAAAAACAAATTTATAGGGAAAAGTTGATAGTAAAGAGCAGAAAAACATACTTTATATAATATTAAGTTCCAAGCAAAATAATTTCAACCATGAAAACGCAAAGAAAAATATACATTTTTATTTCTAGGGGGTGAGGATGGGGTTGCACATGGAAGTGGAGGTATCGAGTCATATACTTGGCTATGCCTAGGGTTTACTCTTGGTGAAGTGCTCAAGGACCACACCTAGCACGAGCAGGTAATCAAACTCAGGTTGGCCATAGATAAGGTAGCTATAACCCTGTACTATCTCCATTGACCCAAGTGTACACTTTTTGTTGTTAAGTTTGGGGGCCATATCTGGTAGTGCTAATTTCTGACTCTGTGCTTAGAAATTACTCCTGGTAGACTCAGGGGACCGACCATATTAGAATGCTGGGGATTGAAGCTAGGTCAGCCACATGCAAGGCCTACCTATTGTGCTATTGCTCTGGCCCCCAAGTGTACACTTTTAAAGTAACTGTTACATAGGTCTCATAGTATAAAGAATGGTAGTGGGCTGGCTTACTTACAAAGTCCTAAAATACTCACTGAAGTACTTTAAAAATAGCAAATACTCAATATCTATTCAAAAGGAAAACAAAGAACTTTTCTTTAAATGCCATTTACTAACATTTTTAATTAGTTTTTTAAATTTTTTTTGTTTTCAGGCCACACCCAGTAACGCTCAGGGACCACTCGAGGATATGCACTCAGAAATTGCTCCAGGCTTGGGGGACCATACGGGACAACCAGGGATCGAACCTCAAACCGTGGTCCGTCCTAGGTTAGCGCATGCAAGGCAGACACCCTACTACTTGCACCACAGCTCCAGCCCCAAGAAAAGTATTTTTAAAATACAATAAAAAATTAATAAGAGTCAGAGAGATAGCACACAGTGTAAGCCTCTTGCCGTGCATGAGGCTGACTCCAGCTACATCACCAATACCACATATAGTTCTCTGAGGAGCGCGCAGAAGAAGGGGAGATTGTATTGCTATTGAGACTAGATGGTAGTATTCAACCTCTATTCTCAGAAAAATGACTTCATTCCATGATTATTTAATTCTAAATCTTGGGGCTGCAGAAACAAGTTAGCTATTCTCAACTGTACTAGTCCTACCCAATTTTACAGAACAGGATCCTCACTAGTCCTTTAACAGAAACTTGTACTCTTCCAGCAGACTTACTTTTCAACTTTAAATAGTCCCAGGAGGTTTCAATCTCCTAGGAGATACCTAGCAGGAGCAAAACTAAACCAAGAAGTAAACCCCTCTATTTTTAAAAAGCTGTTGTTCCTTCAATGCCAATAGACTTCAACCAATTTCCTTCATTCATTTCTTCAAACAACTCTTACTTACCTCTATCATTTTCTACTAAAATATAATATAAAAAAATCACTAATATCTTTCTAATCAAATCAAAAGCTTTTCTAAACTATTTTTCCTTAATATTTCATGTATTTGTTGGTACTTACTACAATCGCCAAAATGTTTGTCAATATCCAAATTGCAACATCTTGATTCCTTTTTCTATTTAACTTACTGGTTTGTTTCTTAATGTACAGGATAGCCTAAGATTCAGTCTTAAGTTTGGTGGTTCTTGTCCTGTCTTCCAACACTTCTACCACTTTGCAGGTTATCCAAATATTTTATCTGTCTCAGTTTAATATTAATTCAACTGTCACTGTCCTCTGCCATTTAATGTGGCTCATCACCATTTGATTTTAGGGAGTCTCAAACCAATTTTTATTTTGTTTTAGTTTTGGGGCCACACTCAGTGGTGCTCAGGGGTAACTCCTAGTTTCCAATTATGGAAGCACTTCTGTGGGGTGTGTGGGACAGTTGGGGTTGCCAGGAATTGAGCCCAGGTTGGCTACATGCAAGGCAAACACCCTACCTGCTATACTATCAGTCAGGCTCCCAAACCAATTCTTAACCTCAACCCACCACCATTTACCCCCCTCCCAGTTGTTTTAAATAACAAAGATGTCTATTCACCAAATGTTTGAAGCTCCAAGCTTTCCTTGTTTTGTTCTTTTCAGCACCAAATCTGATGTTACTAGGGGCTCCCAGTGGTATCAGTAATTAAACCTGAACCTCATAACTGCAAAATATGAACAGTAGTTTCCCTTTTTTTGGCTTTTTGGCCACACAACCCAGCAGCACTCAGGGCTTACTGAGGAGGTTTACCCTCGGTGCTCAGAAACTGCTCCTGGCAGGCTCAGGGACCATATGGGATGCCAGAATTCAAACCTAGGTTAATCTTGTGCAAACGCTCTATCTACTGCTGTGCTGTCTATTTCTCTGGCACCCTGAATATTAGTTTTTTTGAGCTACCGCTTTTACACCTACAGCTCTATCCTTTTCTTTCACTCTGATAATTTTCTCTCTCGTCCATAAGTATATTAAATCATAAGTCATAGTTTCATATATTACTGTAACTGCTTTCTCATTTCTTTGAATTTTAATTTGTTTTGATGACTGATGTTATTAGTGATCACAAACTACGTTAAGTTAATTTGCAAGTTCTTATTTAATCGTATGACTTTTTGCTGAAGAGCTGAAAACTTTAAACTACAAATGCTAAATTAAAAAAAATGTTTGGCATTCCAGGTTCTCCATAATTATCTACTATTCCCCAGTATTAGTTTCTAATCTTAACACTTTTCTTTAGGCTAGTACAAAAAGGCAGATGCCTTACCCCTTGTGCCACCGCTCTGACCCCTATCATTTTCTTTCACCTTCCATATGTATTATCACTCTCATGTCACAACTTTACTATAGTTTTTTTAGTAGTTCTTTAGTTTGTTTGATTTTGTTTTGGGGGGCTACACCTGGCATCTGAGCTCAGGGGTTACTCCTGGCTCTGTGCTCAGAAATCACTTCTGGCAGGCTCAGGAGACCATATGGGATGCTGGGGAACCTGGTCCATACTGGGTCATCCACATGCAAGGCAAATGTCCTACTCCTGTGCTATCACTCCGGCTTCCTATAGCTCATTTTTATAGAAAGTCTCATTTTCCTACGTATTCAAATTTCAATTCTAATTTCTCATACATGTTTCCCATAGCAGTCCTCCTTGTCAAAAGCATAAATCGCACATATGTAACATGAGTTCGAAAACTGTTTTTAACTATTAATGTTCTATTTAATAACAAAGTTATCAGCTGAGATGATTTATGGCTATTAGAAATAATTGATGAACTAGAATATAAATACCTTGCACCAACCACGATATCACCATTGTCTAGCACACAGCAGCACCATATAGACTGAGCTGGAAGTCGAATTGTTTGAGTACATTCTCCACGTTTCCAGATTCTTAGAGATCTGTCTTCTGCTGTTGTCACAAAATCTAAAATTAATGAACAGAATGAAAATTAATTTAAATTAAATAATCAGATATTTTATACCTATCATCCTTCTAGATAAGCATATTGATTTTTGTAACCTGTAACTATTTTATAATTAAAGTTTAAATTTTTGTATGTCTGGGATCAGAGCGATAGCACAGAGGTTAGGGAGTTTGTCTTGTATGCAGCCAACCTGGGTTCAATCCCTGGCATCCCATAAGATCCCCTGAGTCTGCCAGGAGTAATTTCTGAGCACAGAGCAAGGAGTAATCCCTGAGCACTGATAGATGTGGCACCACCCTCCCTCCAAACTTATGCCTGCCACTTAATACACTGCAACAAAAAACACATTTTTATGCACTGCTTATCTCAGATACTCTACTCCAGCAGTCCTCAAACTACAGCCCACGGGCCACATACAGTATTTGTTCCTGTTTTGTTTTTTTCACTTCAAAATAAAATACATGCAGAGTGCACAGAAATTTGTTCATAAAAAAAAATTTTTTTTGTTTTTATTATAGTTTGGCCTTCTAAGGAACAGTGAACTGGTCTCATTTAAAAAGTTTGAGGACCACTGCTAATCCATACCAATAAGCTTCAAGGAGTTCTTTTGTACTTTCCCAAGAACATATTACAGCAACACCATCAAATCTGCATTAATGTAGTAGATGGCAGTCTTACCTTTACAATTTGGAAAGACAGATATGCTATATATGTAATTTGTATGTCCGTAATATACTTCAAGACACTCGCCAGTTATCTGCCACCTTCTAATACTTGCATCATTTGCACAGGAAAGAAATTCTGTTTCACTCAAAATTGCCAAACCCCTTACACAGTCTTCATGTCCTGCATTAAAGAAAATACATGTCAATACGTAATGACATATATTTTAATAAAATGATAAAAAAATACCAGTGCACAGTAAAACTGACTTTAAATTAGAGATAATATTGCTATAGAAATATTATCTGTATTAGAAGTTATCTGTATTAGAAATACAGCTAATATTCTGTAGAAAAATCTGGTAGCAAAATTAGAAAATTTGTATTTTACAATACTATTTTCACCAGTCTTGGGGGCTCATTTTATATTGGTTATCTTCTCTAAATTATTATTTAATACAAATATTCCCACAATTTTCCATTTTTACCCAAAGATTTATTTCTACTTTTCTCAAGTGACAAGAGTAATTAAAGCTGGGAAAAGAGTTTACATGGTTGGAGTACATACATTGCATGTGGAAAGTATAGGGTTTAATTCCCTAAACCATATAGTTCCCTGAGTGTTAAGAATAACCCTATACACACTAAGCAATGAGTAGAGCTTGGTACATTTCCCTGTGCATTGCCAGGTATATTCCCAAAACAACAACAAAAAGTAGAATAAAGATACCTTTATTGTGTTCTTAACACAACAATGATTATGATTAACTCAAATACGACGCTTTTCAAATACGTTCAACCCTCCTAAACTTGACCAAAAATTAATGAGCAGATGCAAGGAATGAGATTATAAAAGTTGCTTACGCTTATCTTACCTGAAAATGTTCTTTCACATCTTCCAGCTTTCCACAGTTTAATAGTCTTGTCTGCTGATCCAGTTAACATTAAGCCCTGTTCAGGTAAGATCTTTACAGCCCATACTGCAGCTGTATGTCCCTGAAAGTAAAATGGATATTATTAGTAGCTACAGAATGAAACATCATATTTAACTAAAACCTCTTATACTTTTTCCATTCAAAATCACTCTTAGCTCAAGACTATAATACAAGAGAGAGCTGCCAAAAACATAGCAGAATAATTATGCAAATGATTTTCAATTAAGTCTTGGTTACTGCATTTTCAGTGACATTTTACTAATGCTACATGAATCACAACCAAAAAATATGAACACAGAATGATTGTACCTGTAAAGTCATCATGCACTTGTCATTCAGCCAAACTTTAGCAGTGGTATCCCATGAACCACTAAGTAATGTTCCAAATTTTCCTGATGAAAGACTACAAACTAAAGACGGGAAAAAAGGGAGCACAAGTTAACATGATAGAAAACTGTTCAATCATCCTAGTAGTTACTAAAAAGACAGAAATATTAAAATCTATTTAAAAAATAAATTTATGCAAACAACCAGGAAACAAGATATCACACTTCCGCTCATGAGCTTGAGGACCTGAAGCAGAGTTTCTTGAATTAGATTGACAGGAATTACAAAGGGCTCAAACATAAAAGTCCTAAGTAGCAAAGTGCAAACAGAAATTCAATTTATGACACAGTACTAGCAACTCTTACAAGTTTGAACACAAAATAGTAACACATCACAAAATACAATCCAAAATAATCATCCTAACTATACCCTAATTTAACATCTAAACCCTATATAAACCTAACTAACCCTAATGGTAACCTCAACCTTATGCTAACCATGGCCAAATTCAAGCCTAAAGCTAGCAATTAGCCAAAATTTAACAATCACCCAATACGTAATTTACAGTTTTAATTTTAAAAAGAACACAAGTTAACACTCCTACTATAGACTCCCTACCACCAAGCTTGCCCTAGCATTATCTCTAAAATAACAATTAACCTAAATTTAACAACTTCCCTATTTTTAACCTTGATTTTTAACTAGTAATATAAAAAAATCTTATACTATTAACTATAATAGATAGGCCTAAACCTAACCCTATTCCTCATTCTAATAGTAATAACGCTAACCTTATGAAAATCATAATCAAAGTATCTAGGCATTAAAAACTATCATTAGCCAATATTTAACATATGCCCAATACTCTATTTATAACTTTGAACACAGCAAAAGTTAAGAGCTAATGTCATATAATCCCCATTCCTGGTCCAAAACCTAATCCTAACCCGAACCTCTATTAATCCCGACTTTAACTAATACACAAAACTACCGTTAGCCTGCATTTAAAAATCATTCTACATTTAACTTTCGTTTTAAACTATAAAATAAAAAAAAAATCTTATGCCTACTGATTACACAGACTTAACTAACCCTAACCCTAAGCTAAACTCTAACCATAATAATAAACCTAACCTTATGCCAATCATGATCCAAGCCTAGGCCAAAACATAACAATTCACCAAAATTTAAAATAACAAAATGTTTTACAAGTAGTTTTACCTTGGAATACAGCACAAGTTAACACCTAAGCCCTACAGAATCCCTAACCTTACCTAACCTTAACCTGAATCCTAACCTATAATAATCTTGACCATAACCTATGCCAAGAAATATTAATTAAATTAAACAGTTAAATTGTTAGCTGTCACATTTAACAATTGGGACAAATTTTACTTTAATTCTTAATTATAAAACAGAAAAATTTTACATCCAACACCTATACACACTTAACCCTAAATGTAGCCCTAAATGTAACTCTAAATGTAAACTCTGACCTTATGCTAACCATTATACAAACATAGGCCTAAAACTAAAAATTAATTTAATTAACTACACTTGCTTACTTAACATTAAACACAGAAATTAACACCTAACCCTATTAGAATACCTAATCTTAATCCAAATAAAAATGATAACCCTGGGCCCAGAGAGATGGCACAGCGGCTTTTGCCTTGCAAGCAGCCAATCCAGGACCAAAGAGGATTGGTTCGAATCCCGGTGTCCCATATGGTCCCCCGTGCTTGCCAGGAGCTATTTCTGAGCAGACAGCCAGGAGTAACCCCTGAGCAACGCCGGGTGTGGTCCCCCCAAAAAACAAAACAAAACAAAAAAATGATAACCCTAAATTTATGTTATGACCCTATCTATACCTAAACTGCCATTAAGCCAAAATTCAAAAATTGTTCAATACCTTACAAACATCTAAGCCTAAAGAGTCCTTAACTCAAACCCAAAACCAAATCATAATCTTAACTAACCCTAACCCTATCCTACAGTAAAACAACCAAAACTGGTACCAAAAACTACTAGCAGTTAGCCAAATTTAACAGTTCCAATATTCTTAATATATACTTTGAACTATGAACACATGAAAAAAATCTAATACCTAACTTCTACACATATCTAATTAGCCCTAAATCTAATCCAAATGGCACACTGACCTTCTGCTAACTATAACCCAAGTTTAGTCCTAAATGAATTAGAGAAATTTAAACCCAACACCTAATTCCTATATACTATCTCAGGCCAAAAAGTACAGTGCTTTCCACCTAGGAAAGAGGTGTAAAAATTTCCAAAGAGGCCCAGATCGATAGCACAACAGGAGGGCATTTGCCTTGCTCCAGGCCAACCCTGGACCAACCCAAGTTCAACCCCAGCATCCCATATGGTCCCCCAGCCTGCCAGGACGGATATCAGACTACAGAGCCAGGAGTAACCCCTTAGGAATGCCAAGTGAAGCCCCAAAACAAACAAAAAAAAAATTTTTTTTTTTTTTTTTTTTGGTTTTTGGGTCACATCCGGCAACGCTCAGGGGACCATATGAGATGCCGGGATTCGAACCACCATCCTTCTGCATGAAAGGCAAACGCCTTACCTCCATGCTATCTCTCCAGCCCCACAAAAAATTTCTTTACAAATAGTAGCATCAGATCATTCTATAAGCCAAGTTCCATCTATACAAGCTAACACTAAACAGAAAAAAATTAATCTGAGGAGGGGAAAAATTAATCTTTGTATCCCAATATTCAAATATGAACAGCCACTAAAACCTGAATAGAAAAATAAAACGAAGGGCCAGAATGGTGGCACAAGCGACAGGGCATCTGCCTTGCAAGAGCTAACTTAGGACATTGTCCCATATGGTCCCCCAAGCCAGGAGTGATTTCTGAGTGCATAGCCAGGAGTAACCCCTGAGCATAACCTGAGTAACCGGTGTGGCCCAACAATTGGAAAAAAAAAGTAATTAGATAAAAATAAAAGAAAAAGAAAGGGGAAAGATGTTGTAATGTTAAAGCTGCAGTTTGAAAGAAATAAATTCAATTCCAAGAAACAAAGAACCTTTCATACAATATTTGAAAAAAAAATTAAAAGAATCCAAATTTAAAAAAATAGACCAGTAGCAGTGTTGAGAATAAACCAAAAGTGCAAACAAATACAAAAGGGGAAAGCTGAAGTTAGAAAACAATGTTACCTAAAAAAAGATAAAATAAAATAATGTCACTATCAGAATAAAGCTGGTAAGGACATCTTTCTTTATGTTCTTTATTTGTTCTAAATGTACTGGTTTTTATGACACAATTAAGCTATATTTCCTTCCCATGCTATAGTATCTGTGAAAGGACATGATGGAATAAGGACTATTGTCCCCATGTCTGAGAGACTGTATGGAGACAAGTTACCTACAGTACTGAATCTGTAAAAAAGCAAATGTTTACTGTGTTAATAGACTTAAGTGTGGAAGTTGGCTATTACTACACTGTTCCCTACTATATTAAAAAAAAAAAAACAGGCTCCCTAATGGTGGGTAGGATTAGGCGCTTTCACTGTCACAGCCAGGATTCGATTCCTGGTCAGGGAAGTTCTATTGGGACCAGAGCGATGGGCACAAGTAGTAAGGCATTTGCCTTGTGCAAGCTAGCATAGGAATGACTGCGGTTCGATTCTCCGACATCCCATAGGGTCCCCCAAGCCAGGAGCGATTTCTGAGCGCCTACTCAGGAGTAATCAATACCTGAGCGTCGCCAGATATGGCCCCAGCAAAAAAACAAAACAATAAAAAAGACAGGTAAAAAGCAGAGTAAAGAATGAAAGCTTGGTGACTTTTTTTTTTTTAACTAGGCAAGTAATAGTATCTGATAAAAAATGACTGATGATAAAGTAATTCAGGACAAGTTTATAGAAAGATAAGAAATTAAAGCACCAGGAGCCTTATGGCCTCCTTTTGGCTCAGATTTCTAACGTGAAAAATCGCATAAATGGATGGCCTTACTGAAAGAATGAAAGCAGAGAACTCAAGGAAGATCAAAGTCCTGAAACAAGGACTTAAAGGGTTGAAGAGCAAATTGCTTTTCAACTGTGAATTAAAAATATAAACCTAATGGGGCCAGACTGGTAGCACTAGTGCTAAGGTGTCTGCCTTGCAAGCGCTAGCCTAGGATGGACCGTGGTTCGATCCTCTGGCATCCCATATGGTCCCCCAAGCAGGAGCAATTTTTGAGTGCACAGCCAGGAGTAAGCCCTGAGCATCACAGGTTGTGGCCCAAAAATCAAAAAACAAAAACAAAACAAAACAAAAAACAAAAAAAAAAATCTAAAAAGCTTTTCAGCAGCAAACAAAACCAAAATACAGATAAACACAGAAATAAAAAGCATGACCACTATATCCAATACTGAAACTTCCCAGTGAAATTAAAGTATTTATTCAAAGCAAAATTAAGATTATCATCTTGGAAATAGGTACTTAAAATTGAGAAAGTATCTTAGGAAAAAGAAAGTAAGAGTACAGTTTTCCCACTGAAGTGAAAGACTTGAAGGTTCAGTAGTAAAAATACAAATAGGCAAGGTTGATGAGGATAGAATATGGTTGAAGGTATGATTATGGAAAGAAGAAAGCTGACTTTTATAGTCTGTAGAAAGCCTAGTATTTTAGAGTTATTCTATCAAGAAAAATGTCTATAAGCACTCAAAACTTAAAGTAACCCTTTGTTGCTACAGGGAAAATGTTGAGAAAGTTGCCTTTTCTCCAAATAGGACTTACACTTCAATATGATCAAGGAGAATAACAGAGAATAGTTAAAACAGAGTCTAAAGCAATCAACTAGAAAACCCTTTTTGGAGAACAAAGGGAAACAATAATTGCCCCACATCTGAATAGGGAGTCCTTAAGATAGTCACACATCTGTGATCCAGAATTGATTAGAAACTGCTGTGTTCTCTGCTTCTCTCTTCTTTTTTGAAATGATTGCTCTAATTATTCTACCTGATTCCACAAGAGCATATTGGGCAAAGGGGTGACAAATAATTTTTTTTGGTCACAGAACTCTGAATATATAAAGTAAATAAATCTAGATATGATAACCTGAGAATTTACCATCTTATTGCTTGAAATACTATGTATCACCAAGGACACTTGAGCTTTGTGCAATTATAGACCTAATTTTTGGATAATCTGACATTGAGAAACAAGTAGATACATTTTGTCTGCAGATAAAAAGAGCACATTGAATAACTGAGCAGTGACAAGACTATGGTAATTACAATGGTAGCTATAAAAAAGGAGAGGGGCAGGGAAGGTGGCGCTAGAGAGGTAAGTTGTCTGCCTTGCAAGCGCTAGTCAAGGAAAGATCGAGACCTCGATTAGATCCCCCGGCGTCCCATATGGTCCCCCCAAGCCAGGGGCGATTTCTGATCGCTTAGCCAGGAGTAGCCCCTGAGCATCAAACAGGTGTGGCCCAAAAAAAAACAAAATAAATAAAATAAGCAAGTAAATAAATAAATAAATAAATAAATAAATAAATGAAGAGAGCTATCCTTTGGGAGCATAAAAAATGTGGCACCTTCTCTCTCTGTGAAGTTAAGTACAGCCATGATACATCATTAGCCAATAAAAGAAATGATGGCCAACATTTACACGTAATGCTTTGAAGATTCAGTGCATCATTATCCATATCCCCCTTTCAGTTTTCAACAAGCACTAAAGCATATTCAGAAAGTCACTCATTCTGGATCCCTAACAAATTCTGATAAGCAGAATTTTCTAATGAATCCAACAACTTTGAAGTCAGAACTAAGAACAAATTTTAAATAATTTGGTACATCATTCTGATTTACTTAACATTCCAGCCTTGGGCGCATAATTCTTCTGCTTTATGGAATTTTCTCCTTGTTCATATTGTCTAAAAGGAATGATTTCTGTAAAATAATACCCAGCTATTAACCCAAAACAAAGGTGTTCCCCCATCTTTCTCTTTCCTTTAAATCTATACCTTTGATAATTTAAAAGCCTACTTGAATCACTCTACCCTCCCCAACCTGGGTGAATTTTGCTCTGGGCTAATAAAGAAAAGTGAGTCTGGCTTTGGCAGGCAGAGGGCCAAGAGGGAGGAGCCACTGACTCTCTCCGACTTTCCTGGTTTATTAATTCTTTGCAGCTACCCTGTCTACTTCAGTTCTGTTGACCTGAGGTTGGAAATAGAGTGAGTAAGATGATTTAACAACATGGGGATTTATTTTAAAAATGTCCTTTAAAAATATATCTTAGATATAGTCATAAATTATTCATATAATAGTTGAAAAACCAAAAAGTACATCAAAAAAATCAAACTCGGGGCCAGTGAGGTGGCGCTAGAGGTAAGCTGGCTGCCTTGCAAGCGCTAGCTAAGGAAGGACCACGGTTCAATCCCCCGGCGTCCCATATGGTCCCCCCAAGCCAGGGGCGATTTCTGAGTGCTTAGCCAGGAGTAACCCCTGAGCATCAAACGGGTGTGGCCCGAAAAAACAAAAACAAAAACAAAAAAACAAAAAAAAACTAACAAAAAAAAAATCAAACTCATTGTGCTGGGTTACATCAATAGTATTCAGGGTTATTCTTGGTTCAATACTCAGGAATCATTACTGTGATGCTCAGAGGGTATTTTGGGGTGCAGATGTTCCAGGTGTTCAAACTCTACCCACTGTACTATCTCTCAAGCCCACAATTGTGTTTTCTAAAATGCTGTTTCCTATATCCTTATAAAACTTGAAAACCCATAGGATTTAAGATCCTAGCCAAATGCTAGGATCCCCAACTCAATACCATCTCTTCTTCTTTAACTTGAAGACCTAAAATTTCTAGAGCAGCTGGGGACTCTTTCCAGATCCCTAAATACTGATATTTCTCTCTTGCTTATCCAAGTCCAAATGAGTTGTGAGCTAATCACTCAGAAACACTTTAACTACTACTCTTCAATGTTGTAGGAAAGGCCCACATGGATCAGAAGGGCAAAGTAGTAACTTTAATTATTTTAACCTTTATCATCTGCTACGGTTCTTTTATGCCTGCTGTGCAAATTGAGGTTTCAAAATAAAATTTTATTACAATCTCTAAAAATCTCAAACTCCACAACAAAAATTACTGTGTAAACTAGTGAGAGGCACTCAATGTATTTGTTGTGGGTGTTACTGTCAAATGAAAATGCAAAGCTTTTTTTCCTTAATTGTACCCTTTTCAATGTTCTTCTCTGAAAGAGACAATGTATTCATCCCATCCTTCACCCTGTCTTTCATTCATTTCCCAATGAAGAAGTTTCATCAGGAGGGATTTCCAGTCTCCTTTCTTTCCACTTTCTTCAGTAGAAGTAACAAAGGAGCACTTTTTCCCTCCTTTTTCCTTACAATAATTTTCCTTTAAAAGTCTTATCTTTGATTAGTTGTGTTCTCAGATGTATATATGTACATACATTTTAGTATGCTTAAAAAAAAAGAATGGCTTTTATAGAAGCCAAGTTGTGAAACAAAAATGTGGCTCAGGGGTAAAACACATGCTTTACATGTGTCATATACTGGGTTCATTCTCAAGCACAATCAGTGAACAAAGAAATAAATGTACTCACACACATACAGCGATACATACCTGCTATAACTAGTCAACAATATAGTAGTAATAAGTCCACACTGCTTTCTAATACTGCACAAATGGTGTTCTTTAATTATTAGTTTTTGTGCCATAATTGGTGGTGCTCAGTGCTTACTCCTGGCTCTGCACTAAAAGAGCTTTCTTGCCAAGGCTAACTGACCAAATGTGGTGCCCAGAATTAGATGCACGAAAGACACTGTATGCCCTGGCCTACAAACGGTGTTCTAATGTACATTTCCCCTTATTGTTCCCCTCATTGCAATGATTTTCTTTTTTTTTTTTTTTTTTTTTTTTTTGGTTTTTGGGCCACACCCTGTGACGCTCAGGGGTTACTCCTGGCTATGCGCTCAGAAATTGCTCCTGGCTTCTTGGGGGACCATATGGGATGCCGGGGGATCGAACCGCGGTCCGTCCTAGGCTAGCGCAGGCAAGGCAGACACCTTACCTCCAGCGCCACCGCCCGGCCCCGCAATGATTTTCTTAAGGAGAAAAACTATCTTTCACTTCTTTGCGTCTTTTTTCTTTTTCTCCTTTGTGTCAATTTTGAGAGAGAGAAAAAAAGCAAAATGATGGGCTGCTAAAGATTCCCTTGAATAGAAGTGAAATAAAATATTTTATGAAAGAAAAATATTTAACAGGATTATATTGTCTCTTTTGTACTAAACACTTATGTAATAAAGGCTTGATTGAGATATGAGTATATAAATTTTATTTTAAAGGCTACAGTACCTTCATAGAGAAAAATTTTACAATATTACTCACCAGTATTTTTGTGACCTTTCAGTATATAGAGTGGTGCAGGACTGTCCAGTGAAAAAATGCAAATATTATGATCATTTCCTCCAGTGGCGATTAATCCATGAGGGTACATGTCACTTGAAGGTATGATGCATACACAAGACACAAAATTGGAGTGGCCGCTCATACAGTGCATTTCTGTAAAGCCCCTGTTAGGACTGAAAAACATGGTAATTTAATATACACCCATCTATTGACTTAGCCTTGATTGTATAAAAATCCTCATTATTCACTTAGTATTTAGGTAGAACTTTAGAATGCATATTATTTTAAGAATTTCACTGTTTTAAATTACATATTAAACTTGGAGCTAAATTTGAATATTTATATCAAATACCAAATAAGGAATTTGATTATTTTCATCAATAAGAGGATGGTTATAGAAAGAACAAGGAAAGAAAAGGGAGACACAAATATCTTCTGTGGATACATCTTTTTTTCTGAGAAGGCCGGGCACACCTAAGGGCAATTTAATGGTAGTCACAGGGAGCTTGTGGTAGTGGAGATCAAATCCAGGGCCCCTGCATGCAAAATATGTATGTGCTTAGACCTTTGAACGAATTTCTTAGCCCCTAAATGATCTTTCTTTTTCTTTCTTATATTGGGGGAAAGAATACAGGAGGGACATTGAGGCACATTCGTGGCTATGTTCAGGGATCACTCCCACTGGTGCTGGAGACTGCACCCTGTAAGGTGTGGTGTCAACTCCTGTTGTCTCTCTCTCTCCAGTCCCATTCTTTTTTTTTTAAACACCATGGTTGCAAGGTTGTTTATATTAAAGTTTTTTTTCCACAGATAAAGTTGTTCAGGATTGAGTAACAGTCATATAATGTATAACAACCTTCACCAGTACACATTTCCCACTGTCAACACTAAAGCCTTCTTTCCTTCCTCCTACCCTCTACCTATGAGACAGGTATATATTTATCCACCATCCCTCCTTCCCACCCTCCCTCCCTCTTACTCTTCTTCCCTCCCACCCTTTCTCTTCTCTCTCTTTCCTCTCTTTTTTTGTCCAGCCCCATTCTTATTCTACATTTTTATTTCGATCTTTTATCAATGACTGTTAGTCTATAAAATCCCATTGAAGTGATGCATTCATGCAAATAGGATAATAGTATCTGCTACTAATATGACTTAAACATAATGGAGACATTTTATAGTATGGATTGATTAGTTTCTTATCCACTGATGTGTGTATTTAAAAACCTAGAGTATCATTCATTCTCAATAAGCAATAGGGATCAACATAGGGATATATAAATGGTATTCTAGTGAAACTTATTAATAACTACTAGAAACTAGAAGGATTATTATCTATACACATCAAAAATCTAGCATGGCTATGTTAAATAAAAATTCAGACAACAGATTATACAGTAAATCAGGGGTCAGAACAATAGCATGGCGAGCAGGTAACATGTTTGCTTTGCAAATTTAGATAAACCCAGGTTCAATCTCCAGCATGCCATATGGTCTCCCAAGCCCATCAGGAATAATCCCTGAGCACTGCAAAAACAACCAAAAAAAAAAAAAAAAAAAGGCAACAGTAAATTAGTAGCTGGAAAGAATATAAAATCTGTGACTCAAACTAAATAAAAGTTTTCGAGCTATAAGAAGAAGATAAAACAACTTTATAGAAAAAGATAAAACTTAGAGCCGAAGATAGGAATACAGTGTGTCAGCGGGTAAGGCATCTGTCTTGCACATTGTTCTGTACCACATATGGCCCCAAACCCTGGCAGTAGTGCTTCTTGACTTGGGACCACCAGATGTGGTTCCAAATTAAACAAGCAAAAAACAACCCCCAAAAAACCTTTCATATAAAATTGAATATCCTCATCTAAATTTGTGCACGGTTATATATTTTAAAACTTAAACTCACACTGTTAAAGAGAGTAAGAAAAAAAAGAGCAGGAATATAACTGCCTACTCAACTTAAAGGAAAGCAGTAGAGGTAGATGCAAGGAAACTTGAGAAAACTAGTTTGTTTTTGTGGGGTTTTTTTGGGGGGAGGAGGTAGTGCTCAGAAGTTATTTCGGGTTCTAGGCTCAGGAATCACTTCTGATGGGCTCAGGGAACCATGTGGGATGCCAGGGATTGAACCAGGGTTGACTGTGTGCAAGGCCAAGTGCCTACCCTCTGTACTATCACTCCAGTCCCAAAGGAATTTTAAAAAGGCAGCAGCAATATGACTAAAAAAACAATTTACTAGAGGTGGAGAGATATTACAGGGGCTAAGGCAATTTTTTGCTAAGGCAAATGCCTTGTGTGTAGCAGTCCCTTTGTTTACTCCAGACATCAGTAGGACCCCTGAGCACCACCAAGTGCAGCCCTAATGGTTCCAAGAACCACATGACTGGTCTTGAGTACTCCAGTCTTGATCACTTCTCTTAATCACCAATCTAGTTGGCTGAGATCTCCAGAGCCCCCCATCCCCAAAAGAGAAAAGCAATTCACTAATAAATCATACAAAGACTCAAGAATTGCAGCACTATTGTATTTCTAGAAAAATAAGAAAGAAATCTTTATTCTGTGAACAACTAAATCTGACAATTTATGGCCCTCCGCACTTTCCACTTCAGATGCTTGTCATTGATCTGTCATTAATCTGTTAAATTCTTTTTTTTTTTGTTTTTTTTTTTTTTTTTTGGTTTTTGGGCCACACCCGGCGGTGCTCAGGGGTTACTCCTGGCTGTCTGCTCAGAAATAGCTCCTGGCAGGCACTGGGGACCATATGGGACACCGGGATTCGAACCAACCACCTTTGGTCCTGGATCAACTGCTTGTAAGGCAAACACCGCTGTGCTATCTCTCCGGGCCCAGTCTGTTAAATTCTTAATGCAAACAGCAAAATCCAGAGCTACTTCTTTTTATTTTCCCACATTCCTAACACAATGTTCTAGGCAGTGAACATTAAGTATTTATTGAATGAATAAAATATTATAAAGGGGACCATGGGCCATGAGATTGCTCAAAGGACTAGAGTACATGCTCTGCATGTTGGAGGCTCAGGTTTTGTCTTGATACTGAATTATCCCAGAGTACCATGAGGCTTGAACCAGGCGAGAGCCAGGCAGAGTCAGGAATAAGCTCCTGAGCTGAGTAGATGCTGCTCTGCCGGACTCCTCCCACCCCTGCAATATATATATCAGAGTAAGACAACTCACTACCCAGCTGGAACTAAAGAGATAACACAGCAGGTAAGGTGCATGACTTACACTTGACCAGGATTTGGTCAGGTATCATACATTGTTCCCTGAGCAATGCCAGGAGTAATCTCTGAGCTTAGAACTAAGAGTAAGACTTGAACAACACTGATGTGCACCAAAAAAAAAAAAAAAAAAAAAAAAAAAGTGAAAGTCACTGACTTGGGGGAAATAAATATGCCTTGGAGTGTGAGAAACACACACACACACACTATATTTTATTATATAACTAAATTCATAATGGAACCCAAGATGACCAAAAACAACACCCCAAAACCTGGAGATCAGACAATTATCCCCTAAGCCTAACACATGCTCCAGCCAAAAAATCCCAATGTGAAGCTCTCAGACAGCAAGCCCTATCCCAGACTTCACAGGTACTTTTTTAGTTCTCTATCCTTAACACTGAGCACAAAATATAGATTACCAGACATGTGGGGAAATTACCACCAGAATGAAATATAGAAATTAAAAAAATAGGGAAGGAGAGAAAAATTACCTAGGATCAGGGCAAAAGGAAAATAAAGAGCTTAAAAAGAAGTTCCAGAATTTATGAACATGAGTTTCCTAATTAAATGATCCTAATGGTCCCGAACAATAAACTCCCTTCCAGAGATTAAAAAATATATGGCATAAATAAAAATGGATTCATACTTCACATCCCATAGGTCCCTGGGGCTTCACCAGGAGTTATTTCTGAGTGTAGAGCCAGGAATGGTCTCTGAATATCACTGGGTGTGGCCCCACAACAAAATAAACTAACAAATAAACAAACAAACAAACAAAAAAAAAACAGAGGAAACTAAGCTTGAGCTATATTACAGGAGGTAGGGTGTTTGCCTTGCATTAGCTGACCTGGGTTCAATACCCAACACCCTGTATGATCCTCCAAGCCCATCAGGAATGATTTCTGAGTACAGAATCAGGAGTAAGTCCTGAGCACCATATGGGCCAGGTCTGAAAGAAAAAAAAAAAAAAGTCAAGGAAGAAATCCTAGAGAATGTTAAAGGATACTGAAACAGAAATCAAACTAAGACAAGTCCTTAGGATCTTCCCTGCCAGGGAGAACCAGAAGAAAGTCTTAAGCACAGCAGGATGTAGCCCAAAATACAAAATAAAACCCCAAAAGAAACTGTGATGTATCATTCTGGAAAACACTCTGTAACACTAAAGTTTGGGTAGAAAACTTGACACAGAAAATATGAGGGTCATTAACTAGTGACTAAGGTATACTATAATTGAGCAAATGTAAATGAGACTGGTAAATGAATCAGATCTCATTATTATCTGGCCCTGTGTTTGGGAACTCCATTCTCTTAAGCAGTGTTACCTGAATAAGCGTGGGAATACAAGTTTTAAAACAACAACAAAAAACAGCCTGAGTTAGATTAAAAGCAGCATATTTCAATTAGAGGATTATTTTAGCTCAGTCACTCAGGTTCCTGGTAAATGCAACTCCAGTAATTCGTGCACTGTTCTAACCTAGAGCAGATCTATAAAACACGTGCACGTTTAATGACAAGATTCAATTCAAATATTAAAACACTCATTCTATAGTTTACTGCAATGTTTACATTTACTTAGGCATATGTTTTTACAGAATTTAATATTAAGGATAAGTTTAATCAACAACTGTACTCAAAATACAAAATTTTACACAATAGTTTGGAATATCAAGAACCTTAGAGTTAATTACAAAGGATTCAGAACTCACATAAGATTTAACATAGAAATTTACTCTAAAATACCTAAATTAGTCATAGACTAATCTATGACCATATGTTGTCTCCAAATTGATTTAACTTCCAGTTTTGCCATAGCAATCCCATTTTGTCCCAACTAATGGAAACTTTTCACTTTTCAACACAAGAATTCAAGCTGCTTCCTCAGGAAAAACTTTTTGAAGTTTTCTACCTACCTAGTAAGCCCTATCTTGGGTCCTCTCACCAAAGAATAGTAGGGTTTCTATCAGCATCCAAGACTTCTCTTACCCTCCGATCTCTTTCCCCTGAACCTGCCGCCCCCCCCCCCCCCAGCCTTTTCCCTTTCCTACTTCACTATCTCTGTGTCTGCATCATCTACAGCCTTGATATGCTTTTCCAATTCAACCCTCCTCATTCCTGGTTCCCCTAGCCAGCTCCATCTGTATCGATTCAAAACACAATAAATAGCAAGAACTCTTCTGAGATGCTTTCTTGTTTAACATGTCTCTCCTTTCAACTTGGTCTATTTGTTTTCTTCACAGTACACATGCCAACGTGTAATTACTTACGTGCCTGTATTTTTTTAATCCTTCTTTCCTCCCAGAAGTATGAACGTGTGTACACGACATGTATGCATCAGGACCCAAACAGCATTTAAAAATAATTATCCACAGAACAAAAACATCTCAGTTTTTCTTTTTCGAAACAGAACTAGAACTCCCAGCCTATGCATTTTCTGCTCTAGCCAAATGAGGTCCCAAATGCCCAATTAAACATTTTAGGGGATTTCATCTTCTCTACCAAACTCCAGACCCCAAATAACTCTGACCCGGACAACCAAGAGAGGAGCCAACCAATTTCTAGTAATGCAATTTCAGGAAAACGAAAGTACTCCATCAAGGGTGAGGGAGAACTCCAGTCACTTCTAGAGACTTAGAGACCAGATTTCAAAGACCTGCCAGATGTTCTCACCTTTCTCTTTCCCTGGAGACAGATAAAAGTTTGAAGTCTCAAAGTAACTCAGGTGATGATCCTTCACAAAGAAAAGCCTCCCCCACTCCTCCCAGGCTAAGAGAATTTCGCTCAAGGTCATCCCACTAGTAGCTAATAACCAAATTGGCATTAAAAAAAAAGTGGGGGAAAGTAGGTTTGGGCTCCCCAAAAATCTGCCCGTCCTCCCCCTAAGAAGCTCACCTTACTTTGAGCGTATAGAGTCAAGAACCCCACATCAGAAGGGAGATGTCGAAAAGAGGGGGGCACAGCCAGCCAGGAGTTTAGGAGCGTTCACGCAGCCCTTACACTTGGGGGGGGGGGAATGGGGGGTCCCCCAGAGGCAAACCTCCCAGACTGGGTTGCAGGGAGGAGGAGGAGGAGGACTCGCTCTCCCAGCGCTCACCTACCTGTCCGGGGCCCAGAGGCGGGTGGTGCGGTCCCGGGACACGGACACAAAGGCCCCGGGGGGGTAGACGCAGCACACCAGGCCCCGCACGTCCAGATCGTGGCCCGGGAGCGAGCAGCTCAGCCGGTACCTGGAGGCGCCGCTCGCCATGGCGCTGGACCGGCCTGGGGGAGGCCCCGGGAGAGCGAGCCGGGCGTGCGCGGGTCCGGCGGCGGAAGACGCGGCCCGCAGGGGAGGCGCAGCCCGGGAACCGGAAGAGCCCCGAGCCGGCGCGGAAGGGCGGCCGGGAAAGCGCCGAGCTCGCACGGGCCGAGTGACACAGCAACCCTGACAGGCCCGGCTCACCGGAATTCATCATCGGGCCCGGCCCGTCGTGACGCACAAGCGTGTGCGTCTGTCTCGATCGCGGCCGGAGGCGCGGCGGAGGGGAGCCGAGGCTCGCTGCCCTCCAGAAGCACGGCTTAAAACCGCCCGCTCAAGCCACAGCGGGATGTGGGGACGCCCCCGCCCAGGAACCCCATCCCGGCTTCTGGCTGCGTCCCAATTGTTTCCCAGTCTCGGCGGAGTTGACCGGACTACAAGTCCCACAATGCTTAGCCCGCGCTCGGGGCGGGGCCTCCGAGAGGTCTAGTCGCGCGCAATTCTGAGGTTGTGTGTGTGTGTGTGTATGTGTGTGTGTGTGTGTGTGTGTGTGTGTGTGTGTGTGTGTGTGTGTGTGTGTGTGTGTGTGTGTGTGTGTGTGTGTGTGTGTGTGTGTGTGTTTCAATCTTCATGGCAAGTTGTTGGAGGTGGGTCGAGATTTCTGCCCCAAATCTCCTCAGTTTCCTGAGATGTTTGAGCATCGATTTTTTTTTTTTTTCTTTTTGCTGTCTTGTTTTGGGGCAAATTCGGAGCAATCGTTTGCCATCGATACTGTAAACTATATGCGGGTTTCTTAGTGTTTTAAAAGTGTATTTATTTGGGGCCGGAGAGATAGGACTGCGGCGTTTGCCTTGCAAGCAGCTGACCCAGGACCGAAGGTGGTTGGTTCGAATCCCGGGGTCCCATATGGTCCCCCGTGCCTTCCAGGAGCTATTTCTGAGCAGAGAGCCAGGAGTAAACCCCTGAGCACCGCCGAGTGTGCCCCCCCCCAAAAAAGTGTATTTATTTAAGATCGTTTCTTTGGGGGGCCGGAGAGATAGCATGGGGGTAAGGCGTTTCCCTTTTATGCAGAAGGTTATCAGTTCGAATCCGGCTTCCCATATGGTCCCCCGTACCTGCCAGGAGCAATTTCTGAGCATAGAGCCAGGGGTTTCCCCTGAGCACTGCCGGGTGTGACCCAAAAACCACAAAAAAAGAAAGAAAAAGATCGTTTCTTTTTTTCTTTTCTTGAAGATCTCTTCTTGAAAATTCTTGGCCAAGCAGGTTCATGTTTCTATAGTGGTTCTGTGTGAGGATCCAAGAATGCATTGTTGATTGAGCCATACAGAGCCTGACTAGTTGGTCCCCCAGCAAAGTTCCCAGGGGCCTCTATAGCTGCACCTGGCGGGGAATAACAAGTGATGCTGGGGATCAAACTGGGGTACTTGCTTGCAAGCAGTTGACTTAGTTTTTCTGTATAGTGCACTTAATGTACTTAATTCACTTAATCATTTACTTAAATCATTGGATCTATTTGGCATAGCATATCTATAAAGAAAACATGTTTTATAATCTGAATTACATGTTCAATAATATAAATCTAAATATATTTAGATCTTTTTTTGTTTTTTGGCTTTTTGGGTTTTTTTTTTTTTTTTTTTTTTTTTTGGTTTTTGGGTCACACCCGGCAGCGCTCAGGGGTTACTCCTGGCTCTACGCTCAGAAATCGCTCCTGGCGGGCTCGGGAGACCATATGGGATGCGGGGATTCGAACCACTGTCCTTCTGCATGCAAGGCAAAAGCCCTACCTCCATGCTATCTCTCCTGCCCCTAAGATAGTTTCTTGATCACAGCTATTTACACATCATTAAATTCTGCCTACCCACACCACCTCCATATTACCTAGGACAAGAGAGGAGAAAATTCTTAATTATTTCTCTCTGAGTCAATATACTAACTTTGCAGAACAGAATTCTTCTATTCTTTTTGGATCTTTAGACTTTGGTAACAAGCCAGATAAGGAGTGAAACAAAAGAATAGTATTGGATGTGTCTCAGCTAAGAGAGAATTCAGGGGTTATAACAAACTGAGTTTAAAGTGTGGATTTCTGTGGAAAGGCAAATATTCTAGGAAGCTATGGTAAACAAGGGCTAGTTAATAAATAGGCTATGTGGATTACTTTGGTGCAATCATCCAGCTGATAAATTGTCACTTTTTATATCCCCTGATGTTGGGAGCATGGGGAGCAGCCTTTGGAAATTTTAAATCCTTTTTGTAGATAAGGACATGGTAGAGGTTATATTGTCAAATCTCAATCCAATGCCCAAAATACCTTTTAAATGAAAATCCATATTTTCAGAATGGCAAATTCACTACAAAGTAACTGAAAGGATAACACTTGACCACTAGAAATATATTGGAGTCCAAAATAGATGACCACATGAATTTATAATCATTGAGAACTCAGTTTAAGGCACTTTCATGTTGGATGCCATCATAATGTTTCAGATCTTTTCTGTTTGCTATAATCCGGGGCTATTGATTTTAAAACTACTTGAAGGCATAAAGAATATAGATAGAAATAATGTAAATAGGGGCCAGAGAGATAGCATGAAGGTAAGGTGTTTGCCTTTCATGCAGAAGGTCATCGGTTCGAATCCCGGCATCCCATGTGGTCCTCCGTGCCTGCCAGGAACAATTTCTGAGCATGGAGTCAGGAGTAACCCCTGAGCACTGCCAGGTGTGACCCGAAAGCAACACACACAGAAAGAAAGAAAGAAAGAAAGAAAGAAAGAAAGAAAGAAAGAAAGAAAGAAAGAAAGAAAGAAAGAAAGAAAGAAAGAAAGAAAGAAAGAAAGAAAGTAAATAAAAGAAGTTTTCGAATTTTGGCAATCTAGTCATGATTATGGCTGCACTCATTCAAAGCAGAATGAAAATGACAGAATAAATCTACTGAAGATGGAATCTGAGGTGGAGTTCCTAAACTTTGTCTTTGACCAAAAAAATTCTTTTTCATGATAAGACCCTCCTCCGTTTTCCTCACAAACATGAACCAACAAATACTTTGAAGGAAAGTTTCTTTAGACCAGACATTTCCAATGAATGTAAAGTAGAACAAGTACTGAGAGCACCAGCATCTCATTCCAACTCAATGTTATATTGTGGACTGTCCTAACAAGAAGAAAACGTACCCTAATCAAAAGTAAAAAAAAGACGACCACCTACCACGAAGTAACATTAAACAAGTTTTCTGTGTTGCTGTGGGGGGCGGTAGGGTTGGGTGAGTTGGTGGCTTTGGTTGGGTCCCAGGCCTGATTAGGGCTAAACTCCTGGCTTTGTTCAGGGATCACTCCTTGGGCCTGCCAAGGGTCTACTACACCTTGTGTAGGCCATGTACAAGGCCAGCACATTATCTCTCTGTATTAGATCTCTCCCGAATTACCCTATCAGCCAACTCTTGAAAAGGATGACAGATGTGAAGTACTAAGTACCTGTCAGGAAAATGCAAAGTTGAAAAAAATAGAAGTCTCGCGATAGCTTTTTTCCTCTCGCTTCACTTGTAGGTATTAGGAGCTGAGGCGGAGCATTGGCCAATTCAGAGGAGAAGGCCCGCCTACCGCCACGCCCCCGTTGCCAGGGAAACCGCGAAGTGTGTGTGTCTGCTGTAGGCCTCCAGAGGAAAACTGCCCAGGAAAGAACGTTTGGTCCTTTGCACGGGTGCATCTGGGGAAAATAAAGCCCTACTGCCTCGGTGGAGCGGTGGAGTGCGGTCTTCCTCCTTGCTTTTTGGCGGAGGTGAGAAACCCAGGGGCTCTGTTTGCTTCCCTTTCTTCTGCGTCGTTTCTCTTCCTTTGGAGATGATGATCCTCCAGAACCAAAGAAATGCTAAACTCTGGCCCTGATTTGTTCTCTGGACTGAAAGTCAGGATTTCTCTGTTGGTCACATTCGTTGCTCCCATTTCAATCAGGGAAACTAAGATCCTTATTAAGTATTGAATTTAGATCAAGTGAAAATCATCCGGGATATCGGTAGGATTGAAAGAGATTTATCTATTAACAAGATTTAGCCCAGGATTGAAGCAAACAGAAAAGATCTGTTATGATGGTATATTAAAAAGAATCTTGTTTGTTTTTTAAGACTTGGAAGGACTCTACTTTGAAAGTGATACTGAGGACCAAGAACAGTACAACACACATTTTTTAGTTTGTTTGGGGTTTGGGGGGGGGGCACAACCAGTGATACTCAGGACTTTCTCCTGACTGCACTCAGGAATCATTCCTGGTGGCACTGGAGGTGGGGGATTGGAGAGTATGGGATACCTAGATTGAGCTCAGTCAGGCCCCTTTGCAAGGCAAGTACCCTACTTAGTCTACAGTTTCTCACCCTCCAAACTTCCTTTTTGCTTTGGAATTGTAAAAGTTAAACCTATCATAAGTAGGAACTAGATTCTTGAAGACAACAAGTAAAAATAAAATATTTGTAACAAGATTGAGACTATTAGGGAGTTAGTTAATTACGACTCAGAAAGTATGCAGACTGGGAGAGAAGAAAGATATTGAATGTGTCAGGAGAAATAAAACAGGAATTTTTAAAAAAGCAGAGGAGTTAAGTGCAGGGGCTTACATTTGGAAAATATTATAATACTATCAATAACAAATAATAAATAAAGATTAGGAAGACTTAAAAGATTTCTAAAATATGATTTACAAAGTTATTGATAGTTCAATTTTAGGCATATATTTCAACACCAAACCCACCACTAGTGTCAAATGCTATCACCATTGTACCCATATTTCATCATCCGCTACCCTCCCATACCTCTCCTTCACTCCCTGCCTACCATCTTGACAGACACATTACAAAATTTAGTGGCTGCAGCTTAGATCTCTTCTTTTCAGTGTTTGAGTCTGTGCTTTGGATTTATAGCTTTATCCTACTCCCACAATCAATTTAACAAAATCCTTTATCCCTGTTACTCTATTATTACTTCCCTTGCGCATCTATTTCTTCCTGCCTTTATTTTTTTCTGTGTCAGGAAAGCATTTTGTAACATGTTTTTGTTTGTGTGTTTGTGTGTTGTTTTTATTGAAAAAGTTACTTAGAGAAATGTAAGTGGAGAAGAGAGAACACAGGCTTCTCCTGTGTAGAAAAAAAATATATTTAATGTGCTAAATCTGAATTCTGTAATTTTTTGCTGGGATCACCCTGATGGATTCTGAGGACCATATATGGTGCCAGATATTGAACCTGATTCAAAACTTATAAGGTAATTGCCCTTCCTTCTGTTATATCTGGCCCTCATTCTATATCCTTTTACACCTGCAGACTGGCACTTGCCCTCCACATGGGTCCACTGGTTAGCAGTTTAGAGATGTGAGATAGACCAGAAGTTTCCATCCTTTCTACCCCTGGGGACCTATACCTAGCTGTAGTGTAGTGTAGCTGGTATGTATTGGTGAACAAAGTAATGTGGAATTGTTTGAAGGTGGGTATATCAATCACCAGCAGAGTGATTGTTATTGTGAGTCTTGCTCAAAAGATAATAAATTTTACTTTTACTTGTTTTCAAACAGTGGCTAAAGTAAACCATGGCTAGTAATCACAAACCTCCAACTGCTCGCCCAGTATCCCGAGGTGGAATTGGGTTGACAGGACGGCCTCCTTCTGGAATGCGACCCCCATCAGGAAGTGTTCGAGTGGCTACTGGAGTAAGTTTAAAATAAGTTTATTGCATTCTTGTAGATAGATATTGGTAATGGTTGAAAACTTTGTAATGAAAGTTTTCTTTTGTTGTCAATTCATTCGGTAAATATGTCATGGTACATGTTTGTTTGGAAAACATCTAGCAGTATTAAGTCGGAAGACACTATTTAAGGGCAGATGCCCACTTTTGCTTATAGGCAAATTTATTTTAGTCACATTCGTAATTGAAATGGCAGGATGAATAGAAACGGGATCCACCAGAAACAGAATCTGACATATTCAAGAATTTTGTGTTGGTTTTTTGGACCATACCAAGCAAGGCTCAGCGGTTACTCGACTCCTTTTTCAGGAATTGCTCCTGATGGTACTTGGGATCACAGGAAGTCTGGGATCGAATTCTATTCAACCACATGCAGGCATATGCCTTACCCACTGTACTATCTCTCTGACCCCAAGAATTTAATGATTATGGTGACATTTCTAATTAATGAAAAGGCATAAATTTTTCAAGTGTACTTAAATAATCGCAAGATGATTTGTTTAAAAATATTAATTCTGTCTGGCCAGAAAGATGGCTCAGCAGTAGGATGTTTGCCTTGCATACGGCTGACCCGGGAGGGGCCTGATTGGATTCCCAGCATCCCATATGGTCCCCCAACCTGCCAGGGCCAGTTTCTGAGTATAGAGCCAGGAGTAACCCCTGAGCACCACTGGGTATGGCCCAAGAACCAATCAATCAATCAATGAATCAATAAATAAAGTTTAAAAAATAGTAATTCTGGGAAGGAAGAGAGGGTACAGCAGGTGAGGTGTGTGTCTTGCCACTGATGAATCCAGGTTTAATTCCTGGCACCATATCTGATCCCTCATGCTCTAGGAATGATTTTTTTTTGGGGGGGCCCACACCGGTGACGCTCAGGGGTTTCTCCTAGCTATGTGCTAAGAAATTGCTCTAGGCTTGGGGGACCAAATGGGACTTTGGAATCCAACCCAGATCCATCCTGGGCACCTGCATGCAAGGCAAATGCCCTGCCACTGTGCTATCGCTCTTCTCCCCCCAGGAATAATTCTTGCACACAAAGTCAGGAATAAGCTCTCAGTACTGCAATGTGTGACCCCCAAACTCAAAAATAAAAATTGTACATCTTGGGGCCGGAGAGATAGCATGGAGGTAGAGTGTTTGCCTTGCATGCAGAAGGACGGAGGTTCAAATCCCAGCATCCCATATGGTCCCTGAGCCTGCGAGGAGCAATTTCTGAGCGTAGAGCCAGGAGGTAACTCCTGAGCGATGCCGGGTGTGACCCAAAATCAAAAAATATTTTTGTACGTTTTAACTAATATGTAGAAATGTTTCTTCTGGGGCCGGGCGGTGGCGCTGGAGGTAAGGTGCCTGCCTTACAAGCGCTAGCCAAGGAACGGACAGCGGTTCGATCCCCCGGCGTCCCATATGGTTCCCCCAAGCCAGGGGCGATTTCTTTTTTTTTTTTTTTTTTTTTTTTTTTTTTTTTTTTTTTTTTTTTTTTGGTTTTTGGGCCACACCCTGTGACGCTCAGGGGTTACTCCTGGCTATGCGCTCAGAAGTTGCTCCTGGCTTCTTGGGGGACCATATGGGACGCCGGGGGATCGAACCGCGGTCCGTGCGCAGGCAAGGCAGGCACCTTAGCTCCAGCGCCACCGCCCGGCCCCAGGGGCGATTTCTGAGCACATAGTCAGGAGTAACCCCTGAGCGTCAAACGGGTGTGGCCCAAAAACCAAAAAAAAAAAAAAAAAAAAAAAAAAAAAAAGAAATGTTTCTTCTTTCAATTATTATCATTTCTATACATATGACATTAAATATTGAATAAATATATTTTATGACCATATAATTTTAAACATTGAAGAAGCACTTAATGTTTTCTATTTTATATATTGAAACATCAAAACGTTTACAAATTATATAAATGAAAAATTTTAAATATTCTCTTCAAAGTCTTTTTTTTGGTTTTTGGGTCACACCTGGCAGCGCTCAGGGGTCATTCCTGACTCTATGCTCAGAAATTGTTCCTGGCAGGCTCAGGGGACTATATGGGATGCCGGGATTCAAACCACCATCCTTCTGCATGAACGGCAAACACCTTATCTCCATGCTATCTCTCCGGTCCCCTCTTCACAGTCTTAATGATGGTAGAGAAAGTAAGCAAGTAGTTTGGGCACTGCCTTGCATTAGGCTGACCCATGTTCAATACTTGGCATCCCAGCTGGTTCCCCAGGCACTTCCAGGAGTAAGGGATTCCTGAATATAGAACCAAGAGTAATTCCTGAGAATCACTGGGTGTGGCCCTAATAAAAGGTAGAGATAGAGCCTTTTTAATTTTACAAAAATTGAAATCTGTTAACCATTTAGATACCACCTGGAACGGCAAGACCGGGATCTCGAGGCGGTTCCATAGGGACAGGAGGAGTTCTTTCTTCTCAAATCAAAGTTGCTGATCGTCCTGTAACACAACAAGGTTTGAGTGGAATGAAAACTGGAATGAAAGGTATCAATTTTTAGAAAATACATATATTTTATGTAATGTTACAGAAACACTTTAAAAGCAAAATTACAGGATGATTTACACTGTTATTATTCTTTGATTTGTAGAATTGTTATTAGGGATTGGCATGTGGCTCAAGTGACACATCCTTTGAAAAAGATACATACCATTGGGGCCCGGAGAGATAGCACAGCGGCGTTTGCCTTGCAAGCAGCCGATCCAGGACCAAAGGTGGTTGGTTCGAATCCCGGTGTCCCATATGGTCCCCCGTGCCTGCCAGGAGCTATTTCTGAGCGGACAGCCAGGAGTAACCCCTGAGCACCGCCGGGTGTGGCCCCCCCCCAAAAAAAAAGATACATACCATTTATGTGTAAGGCCCTGGGTTTGATTTCTGGTGCCACAAAGCCCCCCTGCACATATCCTAGAGTGGCCCTACCTCATTAAGTAGTACTGAGTTGATCCCAAAGTAACTGAGAAAATAATTGTGAGAGTTAATCAGTGAGTGTTCATGAAAATATATTGTCAACTAGAGTTTTATAGATTTAATTTTTATTGAAGTGATAGCTACTTTTTAATTGAAATTATAGCTACCTTTTTTTTTTATTACTTGCCTTCTTACCATTTCTTTTGTTGTTGTGAAAACTGGGTCATATGCAAGCCTAGCAAGGTACTAGTTGATTTAATGCTTGCCAGGTGTCACAGATTTTAATCTTGGCACACTTGATTGTAATACTCACTGAGGTCTTATTCCTTTCCTTCTGATACTTGCATATATGCTTGTCAGAGGTTGCACTCTTTAGTTGAAGCATACAAGGTATGAGTGTGCTTAGTAGGGACCCCTGCAGTGCTCATATATATATGCGTATATACACATATATACATATATATACATATGTATATATATATATATATATATATATATATATATATATATATATATATATATATATATATATGCAGTGTTTCACACTTCCTGAATGTGGTGCTTGCATTTCTCTCTTTTTTTTTTTTCTTCTTTGGCAGTATTCGGAGCTACTCCTAGAGCTTAGTACTCTTACTCCTCTAGGAACAGTTCAGTTGTCTTGTGTATTCTCATAGTCCAGTCACTTCCTCCTTTTGATTGCAACCTGTGAAGCTTTGTGTTTCTTTGTAAGGCCTGAGCTATAGGACAGGTTTTTGTAACCTAAGACTGGCTTCTAAAGCAGCGACAAACATGGGGAGAAGGTGAATTCCTTTTCCAGCAGTTAACTGTTTTGTTCCCTCTGGGATCTTAGAGAACTGACTATTCTCCAGAACTCAAGCTTTGGGGTACTGAGCTTCATAAATGCAGTTGTTTGGATCAGATGTCCATCAGTGATAATTGGAACATATTGTTTGTGATATATAGTTTATTTTATAGTTTATTTATAGTTGTGATTCAAGGTGATCATTCTCTGACATGGTCTGTTTCTCCTCTGCTAAATTATTTTATAATGAGTTATTTTCTGTTGTTACAAACGACTTAAGAATAAAGATACTCTTCTGGTATAAAATTATAAGGTATTATACTACCTTTTTAATATGGGTTTTTTACATCTTTTAGGAGTCTTAAATATTTTGAATTTGTGTTATCATATCACTATTTAATATTAAAAATGAATTCACTGTTTAAAATTCTTAATTATTAATTGTGTGAACATTAAATTTAGTTATTTAATTTTAAAATTCATTTATTAAAATGTTTGGGGCTGATGTGACAGTACAGTGGTCAGGGCTTTTGCTTTGCACACAGCTGACCCAAGTTCTGTTCCACATATTACATATAGTCTTCAGAGTTTTTCCAAGAGTAATTCTTGAGTACAGGTCCAAGAGTACCTTTTGAGCTATATGGACCAAAAAGCAAACTAATGAAACAACAAAAACATTTACATGTTTATTATTTTAAAATATCAAGAATAAAAAATTGAAGTGTGCACAGACTGGAGGCAGAATAACTTGATCTGCTTAAACTGACAGACTAGTAGCCAACTTGGAACAGGTCAGAGGTCATGCTTAGGGTTAAAATAGCTTCACCATCAAGAGGCTAGGAAGATGTGTGTGTGGACTGGAGGTGGAGCGAGTTGATCTGCCTGAACTAATAGAATCAGGGTCAACCCAGAACGTGTCAGATGCTCAGGGTCAGCTTTCTGAGCAGATGGCCACACAGTTAATACTCCCCGAAACCTCATTGGCTTTCTTTTATACTAATAATGAAAGACAAGAAAGATCTATTTAAAAAAATATCCCATTCACAATTTTGCCTCAAAAAATCAAGTACCTCAGATTCAACCTAACTAAAGAAGTGAAAGACCTATATAAAAAAATACCTACAAAATACTACTTCAAGAAATAAGAGAGTACACAGGAAAATGGAAACAAAACCCCTTGCTTATGGATTGGTAGGCTTAACCATCATAAAATGGCAATACTTCCCAAAGCATTGTACAGATTCAGTGCAATTTCTATGATCGTCAGAGAAATAGACCAAACACTTCTAAAATTCATATGAGACAATAAGCCTCCAAGAACAATGAAAGCAATCATCCTTAGTAAAAAGAAGATGGGGACATCGATTTCTCTAACTTCAAATTGTATTACAAAGCAGGAATAATTAAAATGACATGGTATTGGAATAAAGATAAACTCAAATCATTCTAATAGAATTGAACATCCTGAGACAGACCCCTCTAGGTATATGATGTTAGTTTTTTATAAAGGAACAAAATATGTGAAGTGGAGCAAGGAAATTAATTAAAATTAAGTAAAATAAAAACTTAGTTCCACAGAAGTACTATACTAACGAATTTCATGTCATCAGTAATCCTTTGTATTGGGAAGACTTATTTCCGTTGTTGCTTAAGTCCCTTTTTTATGACCTTATACAGGTTCTATTCAAAGTGATCTGCTGAATCTATTGTCTTTACAGTCCCACCATTTCTCAAATATTTGTAGTTTAAATTCAATTTTCCGTTGTCATGGTGCATAAATCTCACTTCCCTTTTAATTATTCTTCTTGATTATCAGACTTATTGCAACATCATTAGGACTATCAGAGAAATATATCAAGTACTTCTGGTTTAAATTTATTTATTTAAAATGATTTATTTTTAAAATATTAAAATATTTATTGATTTATTTAAATCAAACTTTAGGTTAGCTATTTTGGTGCCATTTTTAAACTTTACACTAACATCTAAAAAAATTTTTTTTAGGTCCTCAGAGGCAAATTTTAGACAAGTCTTACTATCTTGGCATTCTTAGGTATGTTAAGTGATTGCTTTTTTTTCCTTTTCGTGATCATAAAGTTTGAACTATATTCTTAAGACAATCAACTATTGCTTTCTAGAATTATTTTTATTGTAACAATTTTTAAAACATCTGTATTAGAAAGTATAAAACATTAGGCTGAGATCTAACCATTTTTATTTGCATATAGATGAGCCATTAATTTCAAGTTTACTTTTTTAATAACAAGAATAATAATTTTATTGCTTTACCATCTTATACTGAAGTTTTATTTATAGCACTGAAATATCACTAAGTATTTCTAGTAAGAAAGAGAAATGTATTTTCTTATTTATGATGTGTATAAGTCATACAAACTTTTACTTAAGTATGTTTTGGTTAGTTGTTTCAAACATGACCTAATTTTAATTAGTTTGTAAACTTTATTTTTAAGTTCATAAGTCTATATTTTTAATTTTTGACCACACCTTCTGTTACTCTTGCCTCTATGCACAGACACCACTCCTGGAGGATTTAGGAAACCCTATGGGCTGCAAGGCATAAGTTTGCACAGCAAACTTCCTATCCCCTGCATTATCGTTCCAGACAACCACCCCAGACTGCCCCCCCATCTTTCTTAATACTAGAGAATCTATATTAATTTCTTGTCATTTGGAATATACTTTTATTTATTTATTTATTTATTTTTGTTTTATTTATTTATACTTTTATTTTTAATATATCACCAGAGTGCTCCACTTCTCTCCACTACCACTTCTCTCTCCAACACTTGAAATAATCTGTTCTTGTTAACTCGATATTTTAAGCAGAATCTCCAAAGACTTTGGTATTTTGTTGTTCCTTTTGTATATATCTTTATATCCTGCATATGAGTTACAGCTTTTTTAATTAATTGTGGAGTCAGTGGCCTCACATATAGAGTTGAATAAGGATAAACTCCATGAAATTGTTAATCAGTAATTTAATATACATATATTTTTTAAAACTTTTCAAAATTTTTCAAAAATTTTTCAGGCATATAATTTTTAAATGAATATGAAGAATTCTAAACTTATTTTAAAATTCACATGAGCTAGATAAGTCCTACACATATATAATTTTCTGAGAGGAGAATTAAGAAAATTTTAAGGAATGAAATTTTAGTTTGTTTTTAAATGAAATTTTATTGTCATTTTATATAATTGATATACTTATAATTATATAATTGATATAGTTATGTAAAGTTTGTTTTGACTTTGGTCATTTCTTAACAGAGTTGTAAACTAATTTTCTTTTTTTCATTTAGAAGTAAAATAAATGAATTTACAACAGAAATTAATAAACTTCAGAAAGAAAAAGAAATGTATAATCAAGAGAATTCAGTGTATTTGTCATATGAAAAGAGGTAATTTTTAAGTTAAAATATGCATGACTTGTTGCATAACATTTAATTTAATTTATTAGAAGTATAATATTGAACTTTAGTAATCTATAATGTTCTAATTGTTCATCAGTTTATATCTCTGTGTTTGTTTTTAAAGAGCTGAATCTCTAGCTATTGAAATCAAAGAGCTTCAAGGACAACTGGCAGACTACAACATGGTATTTGCTCTTAAGTTTTCGAGAATTTGTTCATTTTCATTGCTTTTTATCTTTTAAAAATGTATTATTTTAAATACCAGGTAATATTTGAATACTTATTATAGAACATTTAGTCATAGAAAACAAACTGTTTCTTTGCTTTCATCCTATAGAAATTAGTTTTACTAAATTGATAACAATTTATTCAATATTTTAAGAAAATGAGCTCATTTATAAATATTAAAACATATTAAAAGTTTTTTCTTTCAACAGTGTTAAAATTATAATTTTTAAAGTAGTTGAAATGTACTTACTGATTATCAAAATATAGCAATGATTATAAAATACATTTACTTTTCTAGGGATTTTTGCCAGGAAAATTTTAATTGCTTACTATACAGATTACTTCCATACATATGTATCATTGCAAATAAAGAACTAGTGATATTTCCTAATGTGGACTTGCCAAAAAATAATTCCTATGGCAGTGTGGCAAACTTCCCCAATCTTTAAGACATTCTTGATCCCAGTGTGACCAAAACTAAAACATATTTAGGGGACTGGAGCGATAATACAGTGTGTAGGGCTCTTGCCTTTTAAAATATTGAAATAATGAAATTTATAGTCAAGGATAGAGTTAAACTTTCAGTGGTAAACCTAATTTACTGAATATTTATATTATTTTTAATGATGCAAACTTTAAATTTATACAATTTAATTTATAGTAGTAATTTAATGAAAAATGTACTTGAATTCAGTAAAATTATACTTTTTAATAGAAAGTTTACTTGAGGATATATTCAACATTTGTAAACATTTGTTTATTGAATAACTATTAGGAAAATAAATAAAAATTGTATTTAAAAATATTAGCAGGAACTGGGGCCAGAGAACTAGCACAGTGGTAAGACATTTGCTTTGCATGTGATCAACCCGGGACAAACCCCTTTAGATTCCTAGCATCCCATATAGTTCCCAAGCTTGCCAGGAGCGATTCTGAGAACAGATTCAGAATTAACTCCTGAGCATCACTGGGTGTGGCCCCTAAACCAATCAATTACTAAATAGACTACTTTAAAAAACAGTAGCAGGAAGCATTCTATAATCATGGTTACATAAGTTATGTATGATATGCTTACTTGATATAGTTATGTTGAACTTTATTAGTCTTTTATGATCAGTTGTATACAACTGATTTGCCTTTTTAATTTCTGGCTTTCAAAATTATAATATGTGGACAGTAGTATCTAATTTACAGAATAGTGCAATGTATTATATTATATATTTAATGGACTCAGAACAATGTTTGGTATAGGTAAATGTGTTATCTGGTGTATTCTTTGCCCATCCTTTAAAGTAAAAATGCTTGTGTTCTGTTTATGCCTTACCTAGTTGACTTTACTTTATTATTTTTAATATTTAGAAGGCCCAAAAATAATTTTCCATTTTTACTTTTATAGTTATATATCTGTTAACACTCTCTCCTTAAGGAAATGGAGAAGCTTATTTTTTCCAATTCCCCCCATTTTTTTTTAATTTTCATATAAAAAGCTATCAAATCTCAGCTCTGATCTGCAGAAAGTATAATTCATGTCCGCTTTCTTTACCACTTTAAAATGTGAAGATGAGGGACCGGAAAGGTGGCACTAGAGGTAAAGAGTCTGCCTTGCCAGTGCTAGCCTAGGACGGACCTCAATTCGATCCCCTGGTGTCCCATATGGTCCCCCCAAGCCAGGAGCGACTTCTGAGTGCATAGCCAGGAGTAACTCTGAGCGTCACCAGGTGTGGCCCAAAAACCAAAAAAAAAAAAAAATAGTTAAGATGAGATAGCATGGAGGAGGTAAAGATTTGCCTTGCATGCAGACAAGACTGTAGAGCCAGGAGTAGCCCCTGAGCACTGCCAAGTGTGACCCAACCCCCCTCAAAAATGTGGAGATGTAGTTTATTATATATATAGTAGTATATGCTAACTTTTATAGCTCAAGATTTTTATTTTAAAAGATTTTTAATATTTAAACACTTAATATTCATAATTCTTACTATTTAAATAACTAATCATTTATAAGATAGTAAACTTATTTTACTAACAATAGAAAAAATATAAAGACTTTAATAACAATATGTTTTTAAATTTTTTGATTTTTAGTTGGTAGATAAACTTAATACCAATACTGAAATGGAAGAAGTAATGAATGATTACAAAGTGGTAAGAAAATTTTTAATAAATACATACATGAATCATATTCTCTAAAGCAAAGTTTTTATCTACTAATAGTTTTATAAGTTATGTACATTAATTATAACTATTAATATAAATAGAGTATTTATATTTACATGTTAGAAATTTTCCTATAAATTCTTTTTCTTTCTTTTTCTCTTTCTTTATTTCTTTCTTCTTATATATCTTTTCTCTTTTTATTTATATTTTTTAATTTTGGGGCCACACCCAGTGATATTCAGGGATTATTTCTGTTTCTACACTTAGGAGTCACCTGGTGGTGCTCTGGGGAATATGGGATGTTGGGGATTAGTTTCGAGTCATCACATACAAGACAAGAACCTTATCCACTGTATTGTCTTTCTCCAGCTCATATTTCTTTCTTTCTTTATTATTTTGGACACACCCGGCAGTGCTCAGGGGTTACTCCTGGCTCCACGCTCAGAAATCGGTACTGGCAGGCATGGGGGACCACATGGGATGCTGGGATTTGAACCAATCACCTTCTACATGAAAGGCAAACACCTTACCTCTATTTTATCTCCCCGGCCCCTCATATTTCTTTCTTATAAATATATATTAGGGCCCACACTTGATTGTTCTCAGATCTCACTCCAGACTTTGTGTTTTAGGGATCATCATGGATGGGTGCTGGTTATTGAATTTGGGTCAGCTGCATTCAAGGCAAGCACCTTATAAGCTATACTACATCTTGCCCCTAAAACAATTTATTTTATTTTTTACTTTAATATTTTAATTTTTTATTGCTTTTAAAAATGGAATTGTGAATTACAAAGTTATTCATGATTGTGATTTAGGTGTATAATATGTCAATACAAATCCTTTTATCAGGGGCTGGAGCAGTACGCAGCGGTAGGGTGTTTGCCTTGCAAGCGACTGATGTAGGATGGACCATGATTTGATCCCCTGCGTCCCATATGGTACCCCAATCAGGAGGAATTTCTGAGCACAAAGCCAGGAATAATCCCAGAGCATCACCAGATGTCGCCCCAAAACCAAAAAAAAATTATTCTTTTACCTGTGTCCACTTCCCTCTAGCAATGTCCAGTTTTTTCTCTTGCTGCCCCAGTAGGTAGGTACTTTATTCATTTTCTTTTTTAGACTCTGTGGTTTACAATACTGTACACATAGTCTATCATGCTTGTCACTTTGCCATCTTTTAGCATCTAGTCCTGTTCCATAGTGACTACTTCCTTGTCATTGTCATAGTGTTCTCTTCCTTGACTTATTCTTCCTTGCCCGGCAGTGACAATATTCCTACTAAGGGCCTCTTTTCTGCTCTTCGTTTCAATAGTCTTTGGATATAAGTTATTCTCCTCCTTTGTGTCTTTGTGTTTCCTATATATTTGAAATATAAATAAGTTATATTTTTTAATTTTTTACTGTGATATACTTTACAAATTATTCAAGTCAGTGTTTCACAGTTGCAAAGTAATATTAATACATCATCACATAAATGATTCTAAATAGTACTAGTATAACTGAGTCCCTTTTTCCCCTCTTTTTGTTTTATTGGCCACACCCAGGAGTGATCAGTACCTCCTCTTCAATTTGTGCTTGGAAGCTGCTCAGTGGGCCAAAAGGTGCCAGGCTTCCTGCAATCAAAGATCTTTTAACTTAAACTTCTCTCCTCTCTCCTTCTTCTCCATCCTCTCTCTCTCCTCTCTCTTTCTCACTCTTATCTATCTGTTTCTCTCTTTCAAATTTCTTTCTTTTACTCTTCCTGTCTCTCTGTCTCCCTCCTTTCCTCTCCCCCTCTCTATCCTAGTTGAGCTCTCAATTATTCTGTTGAAATTTCTTTTGCTTACTCTCCTATGTGAATGGTCATGTTTAGTTGACTTCTCTTAGTTACTAGAAAAAAACCATAAAATTATAACTTCTTTTAATTATTCTATCAAAATTTCTGCCTGTTACTTTCCAGAGTGGATCACCTTAGGTCTCTCCATAGGACTTTGAGTTTGTCTTGTCCTCAGTATTAGGTTAACACAGACATTATACTTGTCCATAAATTATATGTAATATATTATACATTTTGTATAATTAATATTTTATATATAATTAATATTAACATGTTTAAATAACAATTAACATAAACAAATTATGTCTAGTTATATGCAACATGTCTTAGTATTCATACAAATGAAAGTAAATACGCAAAGGAAATATCTTTTACACCTTTACAGAGTTTCATAAGAAGGAAAACTATATATAATGACAGACATAATACTACTTTTTTTCTATTTCTTTTTATTTTTTAATTTATTTTTTATAATAATTTTTATTGGCAAGCAAGTAAGAATTTGTATTTAAAAATTTAGACTATATAATAGAAAATAAACAAAAATTTTAGTGGTCAATTTATTTTGATTTTAAAACTTTGTTTAAAAACATTTACTTTATGGGGGCCGAAGAGATAGCACGGAGGTAAGGTGTTTGCCTTTCATGCAGAAGGTCATCAGTTCAAATCCCATATGGTCCCTATGCCTGCCAGGAGCAATTTCTGAGCATGGAGCCAGGAGTAATCCCTGAGCACTGCCGGGTGTGACCCCCCCAAAAAAAAACACACACACAAAAAAACCTTTTACTTTATAATTTAAATACTTAGAGATCTCTGAAAGTATAAATTTGTAAAGTGACTCTTTTCTAATTTGGGATGCTTAAAAAACATAATTGAGGAAAATTTTTCTAGCATTAGAGTAAGGAAGAATTCCCAATTAAAGACTTTTTAATACAAAGTACATAAACCAAAAACTTCTTTTCTATTTTATTTATTTATTTATTGGTTTTTGGGCCACACCCGGCAGTGCTCAGGGGTCACTCCTGGCTGTCTGCTCAGAAATAGCTCCTGGCAGGCACGGGGGACCATATGGGACACCGGGATTCGAACCAACCACCTTTGGTCCTGGATCGGCTGCTTGCAAGGCAAACGCCGCTGTGCTATCTCTCCGGGCCCTTCTTTTCTATTTTATTAATGTTGGCAGAGTTCAACTTTTATACTGAATTTGCACAGGTAATCTAGGAATACAGTAGTGAAATTCTGAATAATTTATGAATAAAATCTGTATTAAATTTAAACTCAGCTTGCCACTAAACTTATTTTTACTAAATACCCAATGTATTTTTGAAATGTTATTTATATAATTTAAGTTTATCATGTACTACTTGGTATCAAGTAATGAATAATGAATATTTCTGATGTAAGATTACATTTCTATGAAAAAGATATTTTTTAATCTTGTAACTTTTTGTTATTGTTCACTTTTTATTACCATATATATCCAAGTATAAGTCGACCCCCCCTAAGTTTTAGCTGGGAAAACTTAGTGACTCTATTATAAGCCAAGGTGGAAAATGCAGCAGCCACTGGTAAATTTCAAAAATAAAAACATATACACAAAACAATTACAATAATTGAGGAATCAGTAGGTTCAATGTTTTTCAATATTTATTGCTAAAGAAAAACTGTAAACTAGCAACAATAACTTTAAAACTTTAAATAAAGTGTAGAAAACCATAGCTTAACAGGTAATCAAGTTAAATCACAAAGGTTAAAATCCTTCAAAACTGGATTCCTCCTCCTTTTCATCTCTATTTCCATAGCTTCAGTTGTATGTAATGTGAGGTATGTCTAAACAGAGCTTCAGCTGTATCTGATGTGAGGGTATCAGCATAGACATTGTCATCATTGAGTTCACAGATATGATCATCATCACTGCTGTTGGTCTCATACAAAGGACAGAATATTGTGGGTTAAATAGTTCAGTGGCAGACAGTTCAGTTCAGCCACCTACCTTTTCAGCTCACCCATGACTTGTGGACTGTATGACCTGAGTATTAGCCAAGTTTGGGGTTTTCAGCACAAATTTTGTGCCAGAAAAACTCGGCTTATACTCAAGTATATAGGTACTTTTATTGTTTTTAAATTAAAATATGTATACCTTTGCATATAGTATTAGATTTTATAATCATCTCTTAGTTAAAAAATTAAATGCTTTTGTAATTAATTTTTATGTGAACATTTTATTTAGCTTAAAGCTCAAAATGATCGGGAAACACAAAGTATGGACATCATATTTACTGAAAGACAAGCGTAAGTAATCACTTAGTAATTTTATTTACTTATGAGCTATCATATATACTTTAATTTTGAAGTAATTAATTTTTTTTTGTCATTTGAAAAGATTTATTACTGTTTATGTTCATTTAAGCACTTTATACAATAGCCAGGATTTAAAAACAACTCATATATCCAGGGACATATGAGCATATCATGAAGGTATTGTACATGTTTTTGTTTTTTTTTTAATGTTTTTTTTTTTTTAATTTTTTTTTTTATTTAAACACCTTGATTACATACATGATTGTGTTTGGGTTTCAGTCATAAAAGGAACACCACCCATCACCAGTGCAACATTCCCATCACCCAAGTCCCAAATCTCCCTCCTCCCCCCCCAACCCCCGCCTGTACCCTAAACAGGCTCTACATTTCCCTCATACATTCTCAATATTAGGACAGTTCAAAATGTAGTTATTTCTCTAACTAAACTCATCACTCTTTGTGGTGAGCTTCCTGAGGTGAGCTGGAACTTCCAGGTCTTTTCTCTTTTGTGTCTGAAAATTATTTTTACAAGGGTGTCTTTCATTTTTCTTAAAACCCATAGATGAGTGAGACCATTCTGCGTTTTTCTCTCTCTCTCTCTGACTTATTTCACTCAGCATAATAGATTCCATGTACATCCATGTATAGGAAAGTTTCATGACTTCATCTCTCCTGACAGCTGCATAATATTCCATTGTGTATATGTACCACAGTTTCTTTAGCCATTCGTCTGTTGAAGGGCATCTTGGTTGTTTCCAGAGTCTTGCTATGGTAAATAGAGCTGCAATGAATATAGGTGTAAGGAAGGGGTTTTTGTATTGTATTTTTGTGTTCCTAGGGTATATTCCTAGGAGTGGTATAGCTGGATCGTATGGGAGCTCGATTTCCAGTTTTTGGAGGAATCTCCATATCGCTTTCCATAAAGGTTGAACTAGACAGCATTCCCACCAGCAGTGGATAAGAGTTCCTTTCTCTCAACATCCCCGCCAACACTGTTTATTCTCATTCTTTGTGATGTGTGCCATTCTCTGGGGTGTGAGGTGGTATCTCATCGTTGTTTTGATTTGCATCTCCCTGATGATTAGTGATGTGGAACATTTTTTCATGTGTCTTTTGGCCATGCGTATTTCTTCTTTGTCAAAGTGTCTGTTCATTTCTTCTCCCCATTTTTTGATGGGGTTAGATGTTTTTTTCTTGTAAAGTTCTGTCAGTGCCTTGTATATTTTGGAGATTAGCCCCTTATCTGATGGGTATTGGGTGAATAGTTTCTCCCACTCAGTGGGTGGCTCTTGTATCCTGGGCACTATTTCCTTTGAGGTGCAGAAGCTTCTCAGCTTAATATATTCCCATCTGTTAATCTCTGCTTTCACTTGCTTGGAGAGTGCAGTTTCCTCCTTGAAGATGCCTGTAATGTCCTGGAGTGTTTTGCCTATGTGCTGTTCTATATATCTTATGGTTTTGGGGCTGATATCGAGGTCTTTAATCCATTTGGATTTTACCTTTGTACATGATGTTAGCTGGGGGTCTAAGTTTAATTTTTTGCAAGTGGCTATCCAATTGTGCCAACACCACTTGTTGAAGAGGCTTTCCCTGCTCCATTTAGGATTTCCTGCTCCTTTATCAAAAATTAGATGGTTGTATCTCTGGGGAACATTTTCTGAGTATTCAAGCCTATTCCACTGATCTGAGGACCTATCCTTATTCCAATACCATGCTGTTTTGATAACTGTTGCTTTGTAGTACAGTTTAAAGTTGGGAAAAGTAATTCCTCCCATATTCTTTTTCCCAATGATTGCTTTAGCTATTCGAGGGTGTTTATTGTTCCAAATGAATTTCAAAAGTGTCTGATCCACTTCTTTGAAGAATGTCATGGGTATCTTTAGAGGGATGGCATTAAATCTGTATAATGCCTTGGGGAGTATTGACATTTTGATGATGTTAATCCTGCCAATCCATGAGCAGGGTATGTGTTTCCATTTCCGTGTGTCCTCTCTTATTTCTTGGAGCAGAGTTTTATAGTTTTCTTTGTATAGGTCCTTCACATATTTAGTCAAGTTGATTCCAAGATATTTGAGTTTGTGTGGTACTATTGTGAATGGGGTTGTTTTCTTAATGTCCATTTCATCCTTATTACTATTGGTATATAGAAAGGCCATTGATTTTTGTGTGTTAATTTTGTAGCCTGCCACCTTGCTATATGAGTCTATTGTTTCTAGAAGCTTTTTGATAGAGTCTTTAGGGTTTTCTAAGTAGAGTATCATGTCATCTGCAAACAGTGAGAGCTTGACTTCTTCCTTTCCTATCTGGATTCCCTTGATATCCTTTTCTTGCCTAATCGCTATAGCAAGTACTTCCAGTGCTATGTTGAATAGGAGTGGTGAGAGAGGACAGCCTTGTCTTGTGCCAGAATTTAGAGGGAAGGCTTTCAGTTTTTCTCCATTGAGGATAATATTTGCCACTGGCTTGTGGTAGATGGCCTTCACTATATTGAGAAAGGTTCCCTCCATTCCCATCTTGCTGAGAGTTTTGATCAAGAATGGGTGTTGGACCTTATCAAATGCTTTCTCTGCATCTATTGATATGATCATGTGGTTTTTATTTTTCTTGTTATTGATGTTGTGTATTATGTTGATAGATTTACGGATGTCAAACCAGCCTTGCATTCCTGGGATGAAACCTACTTGATCGTAGTGGATGATCTTCTTAACGAGGCATTGAATCCTATTTGCCAGGATTTTGTTGAGGATCTTTGCATCTGCATTCATCAGTGATATTGGTCTGTAATTTTCTTTTTTGGTAGCGTCTCTGTCTGGTTTAGGTATCAAGGTGATGTTGGCTTCATAAAAGCTATTTGGAAGTGTTTCTGTTTGTTCAATTTCATGAAAGAGTCTTGGCAAGATTGGCAGTAGTTCCTCTTGGAAAGTTTGATAGAATTCACTAGTGAATCCATCTGGACCTGGGCTTTTGTTTTTCGGCAGACATTTGATTACTGTTTTAATTTCATCAATGGTGATGGGGGTGTTTAGATATGCTACATCCTCTTCCTTCAACCGTGGAAGATTATAAGAGTCCAAGAATTTATCCATTTCTTCCAGGTTCTCATTTTTAGTGGCGTAGAGTTTTTCAAAGTAGTTTCTGATTACCCTTTGAATCTCTGTCATATCAGTAGTGATCTCTCCTTTTTCATTCCTGATACGAGTTATCAAGTTTCTCTCTCTCTCTTTCTTTGTTAGGTTTGCCAGTGGTCTATCAATCTTGTTTATTTTTTCAAAGAACCAACTTCTGCTTTCGTTGATCTTTCGGATTGTTTTTTGAGTTTCCACTTCGTTGATTTCTGCTCTCAGCTTTGTTATTTCCTTCTGTCTTCCTATTTTTGGGTCCTTTTGTTGAGCATTTTCTAGTTCTATTAGCTGTGTCATTAAGCTACTCAGGTAAGCTCCTTCTTCCTTCCTGATGTGTGCTTGCAAAGCTATAAATTTTCCTCTCAGTACTGCTTTTGCTGTGTCCCATAAGTTCTGATAGTTTGTGTCTTTATTGTCATTTGTTTCCAGGAACCTTTTTATTTCCTCCTTGATTTCATCTCGGACCCACTGGTTATTGAGCATGAGGCTGTTTAACTTCCAGGTGTTAAAGTGTTTCTTCTGAGTCCCTTTGGAGTTCACAAATAATTTCAGAGCCTTGTGGTCAGCGAAGGTAGTCTGCAAAATTTCTATCCTCTTGATCTTATGGAGGTATGTTTTATGTGCCAGCATGTAGTCTATCCTGGAGAATGTCCCATGTACATTGGAGAAGAATGTGTATCCAGGTTTCTGGGGATGGAGTGTCCTATATATATCCACTAGGCCTCTTTCTTCCATTTCTCTCCTCAGGTCTAGTATATTCTTGTTGGGTTTCAGTCTGGTTGACCTGTCCAGTGTTGACAAAGCCGTGTTAAGGTCCCCCACAATTATTGTGTTGTTGTTGATATTATTTTTCAGATTTGTCAACAGTTGTATTAAATATTTTGCTGGCCCCTCATTCGGTGCATATATGTTTAGGAGAGTGAATTCTTCCTGCTCTACGTACCCCTTGATTAATATAAAATGTCCGTCTTTGTCCCTTACAACCTTCCTGAGTATAAAGTTTGCATTATCTGATATTAGTATGGCCACTCCAGCTTTTTTATGGGTGTTGTTTGCTTGGATAACTTTTCTCCAGCCTTTTATTTTGAGTCTATGTTTGTTCTGACTATTCAGGTGCGTTTCTTGTAGGCAGCAAAAGGTTGGATTGAGTTTTTTGATCCATTTAGCCACTCTGTGTCTCTTAACTGGTGCATTTAGTCCATTGATGTTGAGAGAAAGAATTGTCCTGGGATTTAACGCCATCTTTATTTCAAAATTTGGTGTGTCTTTTGGGTAGTCTTGTCTTAGATTAGGTCTTTCAGTTTTTCTCTTAAGACTGGTTTTGTGTCTGTGAAGTTTCTGAGCTGTTTTTTGTCTGTGAAACCATGTATTCTTCCATCAAACCGGAAAGTGAGTTTTGCTGGGTATAGTATTCTGGGTGAAGCATTCATTTCATTCAGTCTTGTCACAATATCCCACCACTGCTTTCTGGCATTGAGCGTTTCTGGTGACAGGTCTGCTGTAAATCTCAGGGAAGCTTGCTTGAACATGATTTCCCCTTTTGATCTTGCTGTTTTCAGAATTCTGTCTCTATCTGTGGGATTTGTCATTGTGACTAGGATGTGTCTTGGGGTGGTTTTTCTGGGGTCTCTTTTGGTTGGTACTCTTCGGGCATGCAGGATTTGATCACATATATTCTTTAGCTCTGGAAGTTTCTCTTTAATGATGTTCTTGACTGTTGATTCTTCCTGAAAATTTTCTTCCTGGGTCTCTGGGACTCCAATGATTCTTAAGTTGTTTCTGTTGATCTTATCATAGACTTCTATTTTCGTCTGTTCCCATTCTTTGACTAATTTTTCCATTGTCTGCTCATTTGCTTTAAGTTTTTTGTCCAATCTCTCCTGCTGTATGGAATTGTTATGTATCTCATCTTCCACAGCACCAAGTCTATTCTCAGCTTCTGATACCCTGTCCCAGAGCTTATCCATTTTGTCATTCACTTCGTTTACTGACTTTTTCAGTCCTGTTAGTTGACATGTTATTTCAGTTTGTAGTTTTGTCATTTCTGCCTTCATATTTTCTTGGTTCTTATTAGTGTTCTGTTCATCTCGATCCATGGTTTCTTGGAGTCTGTTGAGCACCTTCCATATTGCTAGTCTAAAGTCCTTATCTGAGAGGTTGATTAGTTGTTCAGTCATTATCTGGTCCTCAGAATTGTCATCTTCATTCTCTATGTCTGATGCTGGCCTGCGTTGTTTCCCCATTGTCACACTTGTATTGTGGGTTTTTCTACGTGTTGTAGTGGTATTCATTGTCTATATGATGTAGGCAGCACACTCCTCTGGCTCCTCCCTTTCTGGATGGGCTGACTTGCCTCTAAGGGAGGGGAGTCCTCCGTGGATGAAGCCTCACACTGTGACAAATCTTAGGCCCGAGCATGCAACAGAGAAGACAGTCCAGAGAGAAATGTTTGCTTCTGTGATATAGCGCCGTTCTTAGTGTGATTTTTCCTTCTTGTTGCAATGGAGTTCTTTCCTTAGAAAGAGTGCACGGCCGCGTAGCGAAGCGGAGCGGCCGTGCTCCTCTGAGTCTCTTTTTGCCCCACTCGCAAGAGTTTCACGCAAGAGGACAGTAGACAGACATAGACAGGTCACACTCACAGTCTTTCACAGCTGAGCCCCACTGGGCCGGTGTACTTTTGCGGATTTTCCCCGCCTGGTGTCACACACAGGGAGCCAGCTTTTGCAAAGGTTAGCCGGTTTTTATGCTCTGAAGTCCCTCCCTGAAAATGGCGTCTGGGCGAGCGAGGTTTCTGGAGGCTCTTTTTGCCCCACTCGCAAGAGTTTCACGCAAGAGGACAGTAGACAGACATAGACAGGTCACACTCACAGTCTTTCACAGCTGAGCCCCACTGGGCCGGTGTACTTTTGCGGATTTTCCCCGCCTGGTGTCACACACAGGGAGCCAGCTTTTGCAAAGGTTAGCCGGTTTTTATGCTCTGAAGTCCCTCCCTGAAAATGGCGTCTGGGCGAGCGAGGTTTCTGGAGGCTCTTTTTGCCCCACTCGCAAGAGTTTCACGCAAGCGGACAGTAGACAGACATAGACAGGTCACACTCACAGTCTTTCACAGCTGAGCCCCACTGGGCCGGTGTACTTTTGCGGATTTTCCCCGCCTGGTGTCACACACAGGGAGCCAGCTTTTGCAAAGGTTAGCCGGTTTTTATGCTCTGAAGTCCCTCCCTGAAAATGGCGTCTGGGCGAGCGAGGTTTCTGGAGGCTCTTTTTGCCCCACTCGCAAGAGTTTCACGCAAGAGGACAGTAGACAGACATAGACAGGTCACACTCACAGTCTTTCACAGCTGAGCCCCACTGGGCCGGTGTACTTTTGCGGATTTTCCCCGCCTGGTGTCACACACAGGGAGCCAGCTTTTGCAAAGGTTAGCCGGTTTTTATGCTCTGAAGTCCCTCCCTGAAAATGGCGTCTGGGCGAGCGAGGTTTCTGGAGGCTCTTTTTGCCCCACTCGCAAGAGTTTCACGCAAGAGGACAGTAGACAGACATAGACAGGTCACACTCACAGTCTTTCACAGCTGAGCCCCACTGGGCCGGTGTACTTTTGCGGATTTTCCCCGCCTGGTGTCACACACAGGGAGCCAGCTTTTGCAAAGGTTAGCCGGTTTTTATGCTCTGAAGTCCCTCCCTGAAAATGGCGTCTGTGCGAGCGAGGTTTCTGGAGGCTCTTTTTGCCCCACTCGCAAGAGTTTCACGCAAGCGGACAGTAGACAGACATAGACAGGTCACACTCACAGTCTTTCACAGCTGAGCCCCACTGGGCCGGTGTACTTTTGCGGATTTTCCCCGCCTGGTGTCACACACAGGGAGCCAGCTTTTGCAAAGGTTAGCCGGTTTTTATGCTCTGAAGTCCCTCCCTGAAAATGGCGTCTGGGCGAGCGAGGTTTCTGGAGGCTCTTTTTGCCCCACTCGCAAGAGTTTCACGCAAGAGGACAGTAGACAGACATAGACAGGTCACACTCACAGTCTTTCACAGCTGAGCCCCACTGGGCCGGTGTACTTTTGCGGATTTTCCCCGCCTGGTGTCACACACAGGGAGCCAGCTTTTGCAAAGGTTAGCCGGTTTTTATGCTCTGAAGTCCCTCCCTGAAAATGGCGTCTGGGCGAGCGAGGTTTCTGGAGGCTCTTTTTGCCCCACTCGCAAGAGTTTCACGCAAGAGGACAGTAGACAGACATAGACAGGTCACACTCACAGTCTTTCACAGCTGAGCCCCACTGGGCCGGTGTACTTTTGCGGATTTTCCCCGCCTGGTGTCACACACAGGGAGCCAGCTTTTGCAAAGGTTAGCCGGTTTTTATGCTCTGAAGTCCCTCCCTGAAAATGGCGTCTGGGCGAGCGAGGTTTCTGGAGGCTCTTTTTGCCCCACTCGCAAGAGTTTCACGCAAGAGGACAGTAGACAGACATAGACAGGTCACACTCACAGTCTTTCACAGCTGAGCCCCACTGGGCCGGTGTACTTTTGCGGATTTTCCCCGCCTGGTGTCACACACAGGGAGCCAGCTTTTGCAAAGGTTAGCCGGTTTTTATGCTCTGAAGTCCCTCCCTGAAAATGGCGTCTGGGCGAGCGAGGTTTCTGGAGGCTCTTTTTGCCCCACTCGCAAGAGTTTCACGCAAGAGGACAGTAGACAGACATAGACAGGTCACACTCACAGTCTTTCACAGCTGAGCCCCACTGGGCCGGTGTACTTTTGCGGATTTTCCCCGCCTGGTGTCACACACAGGGAGCCAGCTTTTGCAAAGGTTAGCCGGTTTTTATGCTCTGAAGTCCCTCCCTGAAAATGGCGTCTGGGCGAGCGAGGTTTCTGGAGGCTCTTTTTGCCCCACTCGCAAGAGTTTCACGCAAGAGGACAGTAGACAGACATAGACAGGTCACACTCACAGTCTTTCACAGCTGAGCCCCACTGAGCCGGTGTACTTTTGCGGATTTTCCCCGCCTGGTGTCACACACAGGGAGCCAGCTTTTGCAAAGGTTAGCCGGTTTTTATGCTCTGAAGTCCCTCCCTGAAAATGGCGTCTGGGCGAGCGAGGTTTCTGGAGGCTCTTTTTGCCCCACTCGCAAGAGTTTCACGCAAGAGGACAGTAGACAGACATAGACAGGTCACACTCACAGTCTTTCACAGCTGAGCCCCACTGGGCCGGTGTACTTTTGCGGATTTTCCCCGCCTGGTGTCACACACAGGGAGCCAGCTTTTGCAAAGGTTAGCCGGTTTTTATGCTCTGAAGTCCCTCCCTGAAAATGGCGTCTGTACCAGTAATTAAATGGCCGGTGTACCAGTAATTAATTTTTTTAAATACATTTTTTGGGTGGAGTGGATTGGGCCACACCTAGCTGTACTCAGAAACTATTCCTGGCCCATATTCAAGAGTGATCCCTGGGGCCGGAGAGATAGCATGGAGGTAAGGCATTTACCTTTCATGCAGAAGGTCATCAGTTCGAATCCCGGCGTCCCATATGGTCCCCCGTGCATGCCAGGAGCAATTTCTGAGCACGGAGCCAGGAAAAACCCCTGAGCACTGCCAGGTGTGACCCAAAAACCAAAAAAAAAAAAAAAAGAGTGATCCCTGATGGTGCTTAAGGGACTAGATGTGGTAAAGGGATTCTAATTGATTTAGAAGGTGCAAGGCAAGGAAACCTTAATTCTAATTCTGTCTCCCAGACCCAATCTGTTCTCTTAAAGAGTTTTCCATGTTGATTTATTTTTTTTAATAAATGACATACTTGCAGTAAAATTTTTGTGCATACATGTCTATTATCTTCATTTGTAATTAATGCCCAGATTGTGGGCAAAGAAAATTATTTTGGTTAGATAAAATATTTCTATTTATATTAATTTAAATTTTAAGATGTGGCACTTAAGAACATTTTACCTTTACAATCTAATTTTTTTATTTTGATTTTTATGCCACACCTAGAAATATTCAAGTGTTACTCCTGGCTTTGTACTCAGGATTCACTCCTGGCAGGTTTGAGGGAACATATGGGATGCTGGGGATTGACTCAGGTCAGTGATGTGTAGCACAAGCACCCTAACTATTGTGCAATCGTTTCTGATCCCTATTTATAGTTCAGTTTTTTTATTTAAAGACTGTGATTTACAAAGTTAATCATAATTGAGTTTTAGACATAAAATATTTCAGCACCTATTTCACCAGCATTTATCTCCCTCCATCAGAGTCCATTCCATACCTCCTCCTCCCTGCTATTTTAGCAGGCACCTTTTTAAGTTTGGTTGTTAAAAGTTTGTGCTCACGATTTTAGTGTTGTTGAATCCATGTCTTGTATCTTAAGTTCTGTCCTTCCTTAACACCACCAATATACCTGAATCCCCTTGACCCATGTCCTCTGTTATCTCACATCCATATTTCTCCCCCTTCACTCCCTTTCCTTTCTAAGAAATCCTCATTTAACCCATTGCATTCTCTCATGCAGTTATTCTCTTTTTTAAATTTTTTATAACTTTTTTATTGATTGATTGGTTCTTGGGCCACACCCAGAGGTGCTCAGTGGCTACTCCTGGCTCTGCACTCAGAAATTGCCCCTGGCAGGCAAGGGGACCATATGGGATGCCAGGAATCGGGGTCCCTCCCAGGTCAGTCGCATGCAAGCAAATGCCCTACAGCTGTGCTATTTCTCCAGCTCCTTGTGCAGTTATTCTAAATACCACATATAAGTGATAACATCTTTTATTTATATTTCTTCTGATTTACTTCATTTAACCTTAGATATTCCAGTTCTATTTATTTTGCAGTGTATTGCATGACTGCATCATTCCTTAGAGCTATGTAGTATTCCATTGCTTATATGTACCATATCTTTATGATCCACTTACCACTTACCTGTTATTGGACTTCTAGATTAATTCTAACTCTTAGTTGGACTACTAAGTGAGTATACTGAGTGCTGTTATGAATAGCAGTGTGCATATATACTTTGGATGAATGTTTTTCCATCCTAGGGATAGATACCCCAAAGTGGGATTACTGGGTTGTCTGGCAGCTCAATTTTGAGTTTACTGAGAACCCTCCATACTGTTTTCCATAGGGATTGGCCAAGGCAGCATTCCACCAGCAGTGGAAGAGTTCCTTTCTCATCACATCCCCACCAATACAGATTGTTTCCATTAGTTTTGATATGTGCCTACTATTCTCACTGATATAAGATGATATCTCATTGTCTTGATTTGGATTTCCCTAATGATAAGTGATGATGAGCATTTTTTTTCAAGTGTCTATTGGCCATCTGCTGGTCTTCCTTAGAGAAGTGCCCATCATTTTCTCTCCCCATTTTTGATGGGATTTTTAGCTTTTATGGGCTTAGCCTTTGTGCGTACTTTCTATATCCTAGTTATCAAACCATTATCTGATGTATTGAGTGCAAAAATTTTCTTTCATTCAGTTAGCTTTATTATAATTTTAGTCCATACTTCTTTTAACATGCAGAAACTTTTTAGTTTGATGTAGTCCCATTTATTCAGATTTGATGCTATAGCCCTTTCCATTGGCATCCTAGCATCTAAGACTTCTTTGAGGTCTGAGTCTTTTTTTTGGGGGGGGGGTTTGGGCCACACCCGGCAGTGCTCAGGGGTTACTCCTGGCTGTCTGCTCAGAAATAGCTCCTGGCAGGCACGGGGGACCATATGGGACACCGGGATTCGAACCAACCACCTTTGGTCCTGGATCGGCTGCTTGCAAGGCAAACACCGCTGTGCTATCTCTCCGGGCCCCTGAGGTCTGAGTCTTGGAGTGTTCTGCCTATGTTTTCATCAGTGAACTTTATGGATTCTGGTTTAATCTCAAGATCTTTCATCAACTTTAAGTTGACTTTTGTGTAAGGTGTGAGATATGGAACAATATTTGATTTCGTCATGTAGTTATCCAATTGTTCCAACACCACCTGTTGAAGATACTGGCTCAAATTCTTGACTCTTTTATCAAAGATTAAATGATCATATACATGGGGGTTTGTCACTGGATATTCTATGCTGATCCATTGGTCTGAAAGTCTTTCTTTTAATATCATGATGCTTTGATCACTATGGCTTTGTAGTAGAGCTTTAAGTTAGCTAAAGAAATGTCTCCCATTTTCTTGTTTTTCAAAATGGGGTTGGCTATCCTAATCTGTTATGGTTCCACACAAACTTTATAATTGATTGTTTTAAGTCCTTGCAGAATTTTGTCTGCATTTAGACAGGGATTGCATTGAATTTATGTAGTAGTTTAGGTAAGATGGTCATTTTGATAATATTGATTCTTCCAATTCATGAGCATGGAATATTTTTCCATTTCCTTAGGTCTTCTGCAATTTCTTTCTTAAGTGTTTTGAAGTTTTCTCACTTTCCTTGTTGGGTTGATTCCTAGATTCCTAGGTACTTGATAGTTTTGGACACTATTTTAAATAGGATAGACTCTTTGATCTCTTTCTCCGCTGAGTAATTTGTATAAAAGAATGTGACCATCTTTTGTATATTGACTTTTAGCTGGCCACTTTGCTGTACTGGTTTATTGTTTCTAGGAGCTGTTTCAATTTCCTTGCTTGTGATTGGCCTGTTTAAATTATCTACTTTCTGGGGCCGGAGAGATAGCACAGCGGCGTTTGCCTTGCAAGCAGCCGATCCAGGACCTAAGGTGGTTGGTTCGAATCCCGGTGTCCCATATGGTCCCCCGTGCCTGCCAGGAGCTATTTCTGAGCAGACAGCCAGGAGTAACCCTTGAGCATAGCCGGGTGTGGCCCAAAAACCAAAAAAAAAAAAAAATTATCTACTTTCTCTTCATTTAGTTTTGGGAGATTACATAATTATAGAAATATGTGCATTTCTTCCATATTCTCTAGTTTAACAGAGTAAAGTTACTCTATTGACTTAATTGAATGTTGATGCTGTATACTGTCTTGAGAAATAGGAGTGCCACTTTCCACCTACTGCAAATAAGGAATGTATTTAAGAATGTATTCGTGGTACACTAGCATATCAATAAAGATTTGTTTTTGAGGGTAGATGGATGTCAGATCTGGCCAATTTCTGGTCAAGTGGTTTGCGGAGAGGGGTAGTGCTGATAAGGAGACTGGAGTCCTGGATTTATTGGTGTATTTGGGACATGTGGTTTCAGCTCTAGAAAGACATGTCTTACCCACATGATGACCACAGTATGATGGCACCATTTATAGTTTTAATCTGAACTTTTAACCAGTTTTATTGTACAATTTAAATTCCAGTCTGTTGAATGACATACAATTAGCAAGCCACTTACATTTTTTTGTTTGTATAGTTAAATGTTATGTTAGTGAGCTGAAGAGAAAATGCAAGGTACATTGTACATGTCTTGCATGTGGTCTTACAAGTAAGATACCCCACAATGCATGTGGTTCCTTGAACACCACCAGGAGTGACCTATTAGCACAGAGCCAGGAGCAAGCCCTGAATACTACTGGATATGGCCCCAAAACAAAACAAAAAGTTTATATGTATAATGTAGATGTGTAAGTTCAACTTCGTATATATATAGCATAGTCTAAGACACAGCCCAATAACTTTGTCTTTCATAATAAAGTGTAGCTGTGGTATTGATAATAATGTCTACAAAGATAACAAGTACGTGTGATAATGGAGATTTTAGTTTTTTCAGTTACTATAAAAATGTAATAAATTGTTTTACAAGCAATAAGGTTATTATTCATAGTTTAGAGACTGGGAATTTTAAGAGGACAACAGCATGATCCCATTCTTTTGAAGGTCTCTCTCTGATTTGTACCTTGTGATCTAAATTATGACTATGACCTTATATAGTGGAAAGGGCTATAGAACACCATGACATCTCTTTATCAAGGTAATAGTCTTTTTTGTGAAGATTCCACCCTCATAACTTAATCATCTCCCAAAGATTGCCACTTTGGGATTTAACCACATGTCCCAAATACACCAGTAAATCCAGGACTCCAAACTATCAACTTTGGGATTTAAGATTTCAGTGTAAGAATTTTGGAAGTAGTAAATGTTGCATTAAGCCCTTTAGATAGGTTTTGATGGTGATGCGTGGTGATGGATGCCTTTCTCCTCCAGCCTAGGACCACGTGTTTCCGACCCTGGCGGGTCTGCAGTTTCAGGTAGCGGCAAGGAAATCATCCACAAACAGGTTCCAAGAAATATCAACTTTATTCATGCCCTAGCCACCACATGTGCGGCCTACCATAACCATTTACGCTGGATTCCTATTCAGCCCTGCTTTGTACCTTGTTCCTCGGCCATCTCCTCCTCTTGCTTCCTCCTTCATCCTGCATCCATGCAAATCCCCCTTTGCCCCTGAGGCCAAACCTATTTGTTACCTACCTCCCAGAAACGGGAGGTCTTTCTTGTAGGGAAGGTTACACAGGAATAATGAGGGATGGGGTTACAGTAAACATTTCAGACAACAGCAGTAGTTAACATAACATTTTTCATTGACTTTTGACCTTCAATATGGTTTTAAGACAATGTAAACATAGAATTGTTTTCTCTGTGCACATATAGAAATGTATCAACATATATTTTATCTTCCAAATTAATTCTTGTTTTTGAAAGAAAGAATAATGACAGTTTGCTAATTTTTCTAATACCAAATATACTACTATGTTACCTCTCTGCATGTACTGAAAATATTTGACAAATAGGGTATTAAAATAGTGATAAAGGGCTGGATTGATAGTACAATGGGTACTGTTACTTGCCTTGCAAGCAAGCAACCCAAGTTTGACCCTGATATTCCATATGGTCCTCTGAGCCCTGTTAGGAGTACTCTCTTAGTACAGAACCAGGAGTCAGCCCTCATCCCCCCTAGATATGGCCAAATAAAAACTCCAAAACCAATAAATAATAAAAATTTGTGATAGAAATTGCATTTTTAAATAAAAGCTTTTAACACAGTAGTCTGAGAATTCTCAAACCATCAAACTTGGTGCAGAGCAAGATTATAATCCATAAACACTAGCAGTTACTGAAACTAGTTATAAGAATACTATAAAAATTACTGTGGAAAAGACACCATAAGTACTGTGAAGTTCCTTGTTGTTTTTCTGGGTGTTCATTATTGTGCTATTTAAAGGCAGCATCACCAATAGCTATACTTTACCAACAGGATGTAGTGATATGGAGGGAATTATAGCTCTGGAGGGAGGCATAAGAAAAATTTCCCTGGCACACATCACAAAGAATGAAGACAATCAGTGCTGGCTGGGATGTGGAGAGAAAGGAACTCTTATCCACTGCTGGTGGGAATGCTGCCTAGTCCAACCTCTATGGAAAGTGATATGGAGATTCCTCCAAAAACCAGAAATTGAGCTCCCATTCGACCCAGCTATTCCACTCCTAGGGATATACCCTAGAAACACAAGAATACAATACAAAAACCCCTTCCTCACACCTATATTTATTGCAGCACTATTCACAATAGCCAGGCTCTGGAAACAACCAAGATGTCCTTCAACAGACGAATGGCTAAAGAAACTGTGGTACATATACACAATGGAATATTATGCAGCCGTCAGGAGAGATGAAGTCATGAAATTTTCCTATACATGGATATACATGGAGTCTATCATGCTGAGTGAAATAAGTCAGAGGGGGAGAGAGAGAGGCAGAATAGTCTCACTCATCTATGGGTTTTAAGAAAAATAAAAGTCATTTTTTGCAATAATCCTTAGAGACAGTGAGAGGAGGGCTGGAACTTCCAGCTCACTTCATGAAGCTCACCACCAAGAGTGGTGAGTGCAGTTATAGAAATAACTACATGGGCCCGGAGAGATAGCACAGCGGCATTTGCCTTGCAAGCAGCCGATCCAGGACCAAAGGTGGTTGGTTCGAATCCCGTATGGTCCCCGTGCCTGCCAGGAGCTATTTCTGAGCAGACAGCCAGTAGTAACCCCTGAGCACTTCCGGGTGTGGCCCAAAAACCAAAAAAAAAAAAAAAAAAAAAAAAAGAAATAACTACACAGAGAACTACCATAATCATGTGAATGAATGAGGGAACTAGAAAACCTGCCTAGAGTACAGGTGGGGTGGGGTGGGATGGAGGGAGATTTGGGACATTGGTGGTGGGAATGTTGCACTGGTGAAGGGGGTTGTTCTTTACATGACTGAAACCTAATCACAGTCATATGCATAATCAATATGTTTAAATAAAGAAAAAAATAAAAATAAATTTAAAAAAAAGAAGAATCTCCCAGGGAATAGGCATGGCTGACAATGAGTGCTGGTCCTGCTGGGCCATGGTAATCTCTGGTAAAAAATAATGTACAACAAAAAGCATTCATGTTTCTTGGAGCAGCTGGAAGAGAGGGGAAAGTTTTATCAAGAACAGCCCCCTCTCTCCTTTGGCAACAGTGGATGAGGGTTAGATGGAGAGGTGGTGAAATAGGCCAGCCTTGCTTCCTTTTGAGCAGAAAAGAGTGGAATCTGGCATACTTACACAGATTCTCTCTGTAGTCATTTCTTCTGGATTCTATTTCTGAAGATATGGGCACACCTATACCACAGAGGGCATAATAGAGCTTATGAGTTCTAATGGTCAAAATAGTTTATTAGGATTAGAATGAATCCCATCTTGTGCTGAACAGGATGTGTTTGACCTGGAGAAAAAAATCATGATCAAGTGATCTTGTTACTCTTTGACTAATGGGGCCTAGTGGCAGAAGGTGATCTATGAGGCTCATTTAGTTGACCACAGCTGGATTCTCATCTTTGAATGCTTAACATATGTTCCAGAAGCCCCCCCCCCCACAACACCTCCTGAATCTCCTGTTTCCTACAGCTGTGTTGGAGAGAGAGAAAAGCTCTCTCTTCAGGTGCAGGGTGGCCCAAAGCTAAGGGACCCTAAGGGATATACTCTCTCCCAGAATATGTATTTTGAACTCCAGGCACTTTAAGATCTTTTAAATCTGGGGCCGGGCGGTGGCGCTAAAGGTAAGGTGCCTGCCTTGCCTGCGCTAGCCTTGGACGGACCGCGGTTCGATCCCCCGGTGTCCCATATGGTCTCCCAAGCCAGGAGCAACTTCTGAGCACATAACCAGGAGTAACCCCTGAGCATTACCGGGTGTGGCCCAAAAATCAAAAAAAAAAAATCTTTTAAATCTTAAAAAAGTTCAAATGCCAATTTGGCTTGGCTTAACTTTTGTCTGAAGAGGATATTTTCTTCCCTTACACCTTGGAGCTAATGTTCAGAAGCATATACTACAAAAAGAATGATCTTTTTCTCTTTTTTTTTTCTTTCTTTTTTTTGGGGGGGGGTTGGCCACACCCAGTGATGCTCAGGGGTTACTTCTGGCTATGTGCTCAGAAATCGTTCCTGGCGTGGGGGACCATATTGGACGTGGAGGGATCGAACCGCGGTCTGTCCTAGGTTAGTGCTTGCAAGGCAGACGCCTTACCACTAGCGCCACCACTTCAGCCCCTTTTCTTTTTCTTTTGACAAATTAATTTTTCTTTATAAAATCATTATTTCTTTCCTGTTCTTCTCCAGTCTTTGATGTGCTTTGACAGGGCTCCAGCTAATCAATTACCCACTTTGGGAACATTTTTATCTTTTTCTACCCTCTCATTTTGCTTTACTGTTAATTCCCATAAAATGATATTTATTTGCTTCATAGAATTCAACCATACCGTGAAGCTGGTGTTGAAGCTTTTTTTTATCCTCAAACTCTATGTTTTATGACTGCAAAGATGCTTTCCCATTTTGGAGAGTTTCGGTTTGATGTACAATTTTTCATTTCTTTCGTCAGTTTTCAATAACTGACCATACAGATGAGTTCTTTCTCCAGTGTTTCTAAAGCAGCATTTAACTGAGAGGCTTGAATTAGTCTCCTCAGAATTTCTTTTGGTTAGTTATTACTTCCTGACTCACTCTACAGAAATCTCATTGGTTAGGTTGTATATTGTCTGGCATGATTAAGAGAGATTGGGGTAATGAGCATTTATTGGAGCAGTAATGAGATTAGGCAGTAGTTGTTGTCATAATTATTGTCATCATGAGTCACCCCTAATGAAACACCTCATCTGATGATCTTGCCCTGCTCCTTAGTAACTTCCACCTTCATACTTCAGACTGAACCTGATCAACAGCTAAAAGCCTATATAAAATGTTTTTCTCTTTTTAAAAACATTTTAATTATTATTATTATTTATTATTATTATTTTTATTACTGGGTTTTGGGCCACACCTGGCAGCACTCAGGGGTTACTTCTGACTCTGTGCTCAGAAATTGCTCCCGGTAGGCTCACGGGATCATATGGGATGCCAAGAATTGAACCCACGTCAGCTGTGTGCAAGGCAAACACCCTACCACTGTGCTATTGCTCCAGCCCCTTTAAAAATATTTTATTTCATTAAATCACCATGATTTACAAAGTTATTAGTTGTTGAGTTTTAGACATAGTGTTTCTGCACTGATCCCAACACCAGTATTAAATTCTCTCTACCAGTATACCATGTTTCTCCCCAACACCCCCATCAGCCTACATCTTGTCAGATATGTTTTTTTTTTCTTTTTGGTTTTTGGGCCACACCCGTTTGACGCTCAGGGGTTACTCCTGGCTATGTGCTCAGAAATCGCCCCTGGCTTGGGGGAACCATATGGGACGCCGGGGGATCGAACCGCTGTCCGTTCCTTGGCTAGCGCTTGTAAGGCAGGCACCTTACCTCCAGCGCCACCGCCCGGCCCCTTGTCAGATATGTTTTAAGTTTGTTGTTAAAGAACATAGCTTACAATTTTAGTATTATTGACCCTATGTTTTGAATATTTAGCTATATAATTTCAATGTACTTGAATCCCCTTGGCCCATATCCACCATTGAGTCTAATCTGTCTCTTTTCCCCTTTCCAGTGTCTATCCCTCTCTGTTCTCCCCTTACATTCTGAAAGCAAGGGTGAACTAGGTATTCCTCCTTTAAGACATTTCATTCCTGCATCCAGTTATTCTGAATGTCACATATAAGTGAGATCATCCTGTGTTTGTCTTTCTTCTTCTGGCTTATTTCATTTAACCTGATGTCTCCAGTTCCATTCATGTTTGTAGTAAATTGCATAATTCATTGTTCTCTTTATATTTTCAAATTTTTCATTATGTAAATATACACATATATATCATATTTACATGATCCACTTATCTATGACAGGCATCTAGGTTCATTCCAAATCTTACTTATTATATAGAGTGCTACAATGAATAAATTTATGCATATATCTTTTTGAATGAATGTTTTTCTGTCCTGGAGATAGATACCTACAAGTGGAACTGTTTGTGGGTGATATGGCAGCTCAATTTTAAGTTTACTGAAAACACATCATATTATTTTCTAAGGGAACAGAACCAAAGAAACATTGCATTAGCAGTGGATAAGTATTCCTTTTTCTTTTTTTTTTTTTTTTTTTTTTTGGTTTTTTGGGTCACACCCGGCGGTGCTCAGGGGTTACTCCTGGCTGTCTGCTCAGAAATAGCTCCTGGCAGGCTCAGGGGACCATATGGGACACCGGGATTCGAACCAACCACCTTTGGTCCTGGATCGGCTGCTTGCAAGGCAAACACCGCTGTGCTATCTCTCCGGGCCCAAGTATTCCTTTTTCAACACATCACTGGCAATGTGTGGTCACCATATTTATTTTCTTTTTAATTTTTAAATGGAGTTTCAGTCATAAAATGTTCCAACACCCATCCCTTTACCTTTATTTACTTCCCACTACTAATTTTCCCAGTTTTCCTCCCACCATCAACCTCCCTGCTTGCCACTATGGCAGATGTCTTTCTTCTCTCTTTTTTCTCTCTTCTCAGTCTTTCTCTCTTTCTATCCTTCACTTTCCCCCCTTTTCTCATTTTAAGCACTGTGGTTTGCAATACCCTTAATTACTGAAAGGGTATCATTATGTCACTTCATCACTTTTATATTGGTCTCTTGTCAGTCCTAATTGCTCTCCTCCTCCTCAATGGCAAGTTTCATATTATGGACCAGCCCTCCTGGCCCTCATCTCATTTGTCTTTGGGTAGTCTTACCATACAGTTTATTTTCTATATACCCCACAAATGAGTGTGATCATTCTAATGATCTCCCTCTAATTCATCTCACTCAGCACAATACTTTCCATATCTATTCATGTATAAGTAAATTTTTCTTCACAGCTATGTGGTATTCCTTTGTGTAGATGTATCACACTTATCCACTCATCTGTTCATGGACAGTTGGGTGTTTCCAGATTCTGGCTATTGTGAAAATGTACAATGAACATAGGAGTACAGAGGGCTTTTCTGCTTGTGTATTTGAGTTTCTAGGTTATATTGCAGGAGTAATAGTATTGGGTCATATGGGAGTTCAATTTCTAGTTTTGTGAGGAATGTCCATATTGTTTTCCAAAAAGGCAGGACCACTCTACATTTCCACCAGTAGTGAATGAAAGACCCTTTATCCTTTCATCCACGCAAGCACTGTATGTTCTTTTTTATCTTGATGTGTGCCATTTTCTGTGATATGAGGTGATATCTAATCAGGTTTTAATTTGTATTTCCCTGATGATTAATTGTAAAATCACCCATGTGCCATATTTCCAACCCCAGGTGAACGAGTCTAAACCAGAGTCTCTGCAGAAAATAATTCAGACAAGTCTGAGGGTTCAAGTATTCTAGCAATCTCTACCTTTTCTCAAGAGCAAGTTACCTGCCAGAACAGGCATTTTTTCTTTCCACTCAAGGGAACTTTATTCATAATACATTTTTCTCCTCAAATATCAACCAGTGATTTGTCTTCATAATAAAAGATGAAGTTTAAAATTGGATCACTTGTCCCTTTCTCTTTTTTATCTCCCCCCAGTTCAGAATGCTTGCATCTCTTAATGGCGAGCATTCTTTTAGATCTGCAGTTGGGCTGGACACACTCAAGCCTTAACACAATCTTCTTTGTAGTTTTTGCCCTGGGCATACAGAGAATCTTTGCCTTTCTTGTACTGTGTGATTTTGTGGGGCTGATGCTTCCCACATTTCTTACAGAATGTGCAGCAGGTTTTTGGTACCTTCACCATGCTTGCAAGAGCAGAATCTGCAAGCCAGAACAGTCATTTTTATTGAGTAGAGACCACCCCCCATGTGGGGGAGTAAAGAGAGATAGCTCAGGCTATCCAGAGACAATCCCATCCAGGCTTACATTGTAAGACAATCACTGTTTTGGGTTAAACCAAGTTATAAACAAACATTTACAGAGGAACCAGTGTTGATCTTTGTTTTGGGTGAAACTAAGTTGTAAACAAACAAATACAAAGAAACAAGAGATCATCTTTGTTTGGGGTAAAATAAGGTGTAATCTAACATTTGTGCCTTTTTATTCAAAAAATTGAGAGGGGTACATAAGTAGTGTTCTATTGTTCTCTGCAAGAGATAAGAACCTCAGATCAGAACATATAAAAGTGGTTATTATTTTGCGTAAGCACAGTAGAAGCTGGGGAAATAAAAAGAGAAAAAAATACCTTTTAGCATCAAGTAAGGTGGTGAGGAAATTTTAAGCCAGTTATGTTGCAGCTAATTCCTAGTAATCACTGCTGGTAAGGATAGACTTGGCTGTAAAAGCATCATTGGTTAGATTCTCAAAACAATCTGATTTTTCCATATCCTTGTCTTATACATATCACATTTTTTTCATAGATTTCTGTGAACATAAACATTAGAACCTTTCTGCAAATATACTTAATTTGAAAACAAGTTTCTAAATATTCTTACACTAAGTACTACATTGTGAGTTTAGAGTATCCAAGTTCCTTTATCATAGACTTCTCTAAACAAAATTATTAGAACATTTCTGCAGATAAACATAATTTGAAAGTAAGTTTGCTAAAACATTCTTATAATGAGCACTGTAGTAAGAGCCTATAATCCAAGTTCCTTTTCCATAGTCTTCTGTGGACAAAGACATTTTTGCAGACATTTAATTTGAGAATAAGTTGCTAAATGATATAACAATCAGGGGCCAAGGCTGTGGCACAAGCAGTAGGGCGTTTGCCTTGCATGCACTGACCTAGGATTGACCACGGTTTGATCTCCCAGCATCCCATATGATTCCCCAAGCCAGGAGTAATTTCTGAGCGCATAGCCAGGAGTAACCCCTGAACATCACCGGGTGTGCCCCCCCCCCCCAAAAAAAAAAAGATATACACTATCAAACATCACAGCAGTTGGGAAAGATTCACTAGGCTAGCTAAGAACCATTAAAACTGTGCAAACAAATTTTAAACTACTAAACTTGGATACAGAATTTTCTGTTTGCAGTAGGGCAGAGAATAAAACAGAAGCTATAACATTTTATACAGGTAGAACATACAATTTAACCAGCAATATAATGACCAATGCAAATAGGATTAATAAATTATCCTAAACAAAGGTTGCAGAAGGTTCTGAAAGCAGCTCCTTCTCAGCTGGTCTTCATCTGGGATTAGATACTCTATCTTCTCTTCCATCTTCACCTTTTGTGTTAGACTGCTGAGGTCACCTGGGACATAAAGGCCTTTGGTTCCTGGGCTGGAATCTGGGTGTTTTTGGTCTCACCTCAAATGGAGCTTTCTCTGTGATTTCTACCCTGTCGGTGACTTTGATAAGCTGCTTGCTGCAGGTTGGGGGCTTAGGTCCTTGCACAAAGTTGTTCCTTTGGTAGCAGAAAAGTGGTGAGTATTGGCATCTGGGATGATGCTCAGTCTTCAGCTCTCTCCCCTTCATTGCTCTGTACTCAGAAATTACTCCTGGAAGGCTCCTGGGATGTCATGGGATGCTAGGAATCAAACTCAAGTCAGCCACTTGCTCAGCAAACACCCTACCTGCTATTGTATCACTCCAGCCCCTCTTTAGGCTTTTCTACATATAGTATTATATCATCCACAAATAGTGAGAGTTTTAGTTCTTCTCTTCCTATCTGGATGCCATTGATATCTTTTCCTTTCCTAATTGCTATGGAAAGTACTTCCAGTACTATGTTGACTAGAAGTGGTGAGAATGGACAATCTTGTAATATGCCTAGGAGAAAGATTTTTTCCTTTGAATACCAGTGTTTTCTGTTGTCTTTGGTAAATGATTTTAATTATATTGAGGAAAGTTCCTTCAATTCTCATCTTGTTGAGAGTTTTTTTTTAATCATGAATGGTCATCACCCAAAAAGTTATTTTCATATTGTAGTTTAAGTATTTTACAGATTAGGGGCCAGAGCAATAGCACAGTGGTAGGACACTTGCCTTGCACGTGGCTGCCCAGGACAGACCTGGGTTCGATTCCTGGCACCCCATATGATCTCTGGAGCCAGGAGTGATTTCTGAGCACACAGCTAGGAGTAACCCCTCAGTGTCACTGGGTATAGCCCCAAAACAACAACAACAACAGCAAAAAAGAAAGTTTTACATATTATTTTGGTCTTTCTTTTGTTTGGCGGGGGGAGGGGGTCACACCAGGTTGTGCTCAGTTCTTACTCTTACTTCTGTGCTTAGAGTTTTTTCCTGGCAAGGTTAATTACGCTATATACAGTGTCAAGGATCAATTTGTGGTAGTCTATATACAATGCAGGAAACTTACACAGTATATTATTTCTTCAGCTCATGGAATGTTATTTTATGCCTTTTCATTTCTTTGTAATTTTAGTTCATAATAATTTTAAGGAAAATCTTAAAGTCGGTAGTTTTCTGAAAACATCAGCATTTTCAAAAATTAATTTCAGTCATTTGTAATTGCGTGAGATATGTTCTTCTGAGACTAAGTTAAAATTTGAGAGCAAAAGTTAATTTTAAGTTTACTTTTTTGTGTTTACTTTTTTTTGTTTTTGGGCCACAGCCAGGAGCACTCAGAGGTTACTCCTGGCTCTGCGCTCAGAAATGACTCCTGGCAGGCTGAGAGGACTATATGGTATGCCAGAAACCGAACCCGGGTCTGTCCCGGGTCAGCTGGGTGTAAGGCAAAACACCCTGCTGCTGTGCTATCACTCACTCTAACCCCTGAAGTTTACTTTTATATGCAACAAGTGACTAGATAGACTTCATGTGTAAATCAGATGACCATCATTTCAATAATACAAAATGAGAGTCATTTAAGAAGGTATTTAAAAGTTTGTTTCACTCTCTTACCAGTGCATGTTAGACTATATGATTTATCATTCCTTTACCAAGGTTTATTGATTCTCCATTACCCCCATCTGATAAGCACAGCTCTGTTTGTTTCCATTGATTTTTGTTTGTTCCCATACTTTGATTCTCTATATCCTACTTTAAATTAGATGTTTGTTTATGTGTGTTTCTTTTTTTGACTCATTTTATTTATTTTGACATTTATTATGACATTATATAGTATGTCATACTACATAGCTACATCTATATAGTTGCAAAAAGAAAATTTTAAATTTTTTTCTGACTGAGTAGTATTCCACTATGTGTGTGTGTGTGTGTGTGTGTGTGTGTGTGTGTGTGTGTTATTCATTTTCTTATCTGGACACTTGGATTATTTTCAAGTTAACTATAGTAATAGATCTACTGTATAATTTAGCAGTTTTACCCAAGGGCCACAAATCCCACTAATTTTAGTCTTTTTTTTTATAACCGAAATTAGTCATAACTTATTAGGGATTGTGCTTAGACAGTGTGTTTGTGATCTCATTTGTCACTTGTTAGTTGTAAATATTCTTTGCTTTAACCAAGCATTTAAAATTATTTTCTAATTTTATTTATTCATCATGTGATTATAAAAATTAGACTTAGGGGCCGGTGAGGTGGCGCTAGAGGTAAGGTGCCTGCCTTGCAAACACTAGCCAAGGAAGGACCGCAGTTCGATCCCCCAGCGTCCCATATGGTTCCCCCAAGCCAGGGGCAAATTTCTGAGCACTTAGCCAGGAGTAACCCCTGAGTATCAAACTGGTGTGGCCCCCCCAAAAAAAAACAAAAAAAAATTAGTTTTAGTATATTGTCAATTTAGAGTATTTATGTTACTTTGAAGTTAAAATACAAATTCAAAACTTTTATTACCTTGATAATTAGTAAATTTATAATATAATTAAATATGTATTACAATAAGATTCTGGGCTAATTTGAGAACTTTATTTTAATTAATGAATAATTTACTTTAGGTATGGTTTCCTGAATACTGCTGAGAATAACAATGTTAGTATTGTAGCTTCTAGCTACCCTGCAATATTAGTCACTATATGTGGGCTTATTTGCTCAAATCTAATACAGAAAACATTGTTTATGTGTGTTGCCATTAGCTGTAGTATGTCAGATATTAAAGTATCTGTCTAATACTGTGAGTGAATCAACATTGAAGTATCAAATGCTGATAGTAATTAATTTTCTTCACATAATTCTTGAGTATCTATATATTTATCTTCAATAAATCCATCATCATCTACTACAAATGAATTTAGTTGTTTAAATATTATTGTTTCTTCTGAATTTGCTTCATGTATCTGTGGAAGGGAGCTTGTATTTTCAGTAAAAACATCTTTGTAGATTTCTGCTTCATGCTCTTCTAGGCGATGATGATGGTAACTAAGTAGAAAATTATACCACATTGGGCATTTGACAACAATAAAAATGAGAAGTGAAGTAATCACTACAGTGACTACAACACTGACAAGAAAAGCCCAACTTTTCCCAAGAGGTTCAGGTTCTTAAATTGAAGGGTTGGGGGGGGGGGGGGAGGAAGAGAAAGAGAAAAATGTTGTTAAATTGACAAAAAATAATACTACACATCCTAATATTTACCCAATATTAGTATTAGAAATAGATAAGCATTATAATTTACTGAGGCAAAAGCTACTAAAAATTTACTACAGTAATTTAACACATTTCACACGTAGTGAGAGAAGGCCCTTTTTCAGATTAATTGCAGCAATTTCTTCATTTAGGGACATTGCTGGCTTATATCTGTTAAGGATTATTACTTTATGAATGGAAACAAGACTCTGAGTTCATTAATTTTCATAATGGCAACTAGATGCTAACTAGCAGAGCCTAGTTTAAAAATCTAGTAGTTTTTCTAATTTCTATTATATGAAGAATTATATTTAAATTCTAGATATTTAAAATGCTGCAAAAGTGAGCTACTTTAGTTATTTAGCATCTTAACCATCATCACTATTAATATATAAACCAGAACTTTACCTAAATATCCTGTTAAATTGTTCAGAGAGCTGTTAAATGTTGAATCACTAATGAGTTGAAAGTTAATATAAAGATCTTCATTTGTAGATAAAGGAAATTTTGAGTGGCATTCAACTGTATAAGGTGCTGTTTTGATGCTGTAGCCCTTCAAGATAGTAGGGTAACTGCACATGGTGATATCCTCATTTTCTAGTAAATCAGAAAGAATAAATTAATATTGTAAAAAATAATGATTATGATGTTATAATTAGATCTTATACTTTGATTTTTTGGGGGGGGGGGTTTGGGCCACACCCAGCATTGCTCAGGGGTTACTCCTGGCTGTCTGCTCAGAAATAGCTCCTGGCAGGCATGGAGGACCATATGGGACACCAGGACACCTTTAGTCCTGGATCGGCTGCTTGCAAGGCAAACGCCGCTGTGCTATCTCTCCGGGCCCATACTTTGATTTTTTTTTTACACAAGAAAAAATTTTCATATTTACCCAGTTCTCTAATGAGGGAGGATGAAATTAAAAGTATTTGTTTTTATTTATATATATACATATATATGTATATATATTTTGGTTTGTTTTTATTTATATATACATACATATATATACATATATATATTTTTGGTTTGGGGGCCACACCCGGTGATGCTCAGGGGTTACTCCTGGCTATGTGCTCAGAAATTGCTCCTGGCTTAGGGGGACCACATGGGATGCGGGCATAGAACTGAGGTCTGTCCTAGGTCAGTCACATGCAAGGCAAACCCCCTACTGCTACACTATTGTCTGGCCCCTAAAAGTATTTGTTTTTAAATTTTGTTTTGTTTTGTTTGTTTTGGGGCAACACTGAAGGTGCTTAGTGGTAAGTTACTCCTGGCTCTGAGCTCAGGAATTACTCCTGGCAGTGCTCGAGAGACTATATGGGGTGCAGGGTTGGAACCCAGATTGGACACATGTAAGACAAATGCCTTATTTACTTTGTTTGTATTAGTGATTGGACTTTATTGGAGGAGGGGTGGCTATTCCTGTGGTACTCAGGTGTTACTCTGGCTCTTAATACAGAAATTACTCCTCATAGGCTCAGGGGTAATATGGGATGCTAGTGATCGAACCCTGGTCAGCTGCATTCAAGGCAAATACCTTATTCACTGTGCTATTGCTCCAGCCCCCAAATTGCTTTGAATATTTGAATCCTATAAAACATGATTTGCAGTTAACATAGTAGAATAACTCTTTTTGTTTTTTGGGTCACACCCGGCAGCGCTCAGGGGTTACTCCTGGCACTACGCTTAGAAATCGCTCCTGGCAGGCTCAGGGGACCATATGGGATGCCAGAATTTGAACCACTGACATTCTGCATGCGAGGCAAATGTCTTACCTCCATGCTATCTCTTTGGCCCCTATATAACTTTATTTATCTTCTCTGTACCATAATATTCTAAAATAGTCTAAGAAAATTAATTAGTCTCATGCATTAAAATTACAAACTTTATGTAAGATAGCCCAAACATCAGAATTTCTTGTTTTTTTTTTTTCTGGTGTTTTTTGTTTGTTTGTTTGTTTGTTTTTTTTAATGGGAAGAGGTGTATCTGTCTTTTCAAAATCTACCTTTAAGTTTTTCTTCTTGTTTCTTTAAACAGGAAATTTTTAGTTTTCTTTAGACATACATGAAAACAAAGACAAAAAACTTCCAGAGTAGAACAGTGAAAATCAGTCACATTGTGTTTTAATTAATTTAAACTATGATTGCTTACCTAGTGTCACATTTGATGTGCTCATCCAATTTAGCAAATTCAGCAGACTACAAGAGCAATTCCATGGATTCCCTTCTAAAGTTATTACTTTTAGATGAAAGAGTTGTGGCACATCAAAATAGCTTATTAAATTGCTTTGCAGATTTAGAAGTGTCAGGCTTTTTAATGGCACAAATATATCAGGATTTAGTTGTAATATTTTATTTTGACAGAGATGTAACTGTCTTAGTTTAGTTAAGCCTGCAAAGGCATCCTGTTGTATTATATGGATGGAGTTTCTACAAATGTTTAAAATTTCTAGATTGGAGTGTTTACCAAAACTATTATTTTGTAAGATAGAGACTCTATTCTTAATCAAATAGAGTTGAGTGAGTAGAAGGTATGTCTGTAGAGTTTTTATGTCTGTGATGTTCAGTGTAATTTGATTGTAACTGAGATCAAGTATATTAACATTTGTATCAATATTTTCTGGAATCAAAGAATAATTTTTTTCAGTAAAGTTATATTTGATTTCCTAAAAAAGAAAAAAAAACATTAGAAATATATTAGTTAGGAAAACTATGAACAGAATTTTCCAAAATTTTATACCCAGGCAATTAAAGTTGTAGAATATGTTAGGTAACCAATGCTTTTACTTAATTTTTTTTTGTTGTTTTTTTGGAGCTATCACCTATCAGTGTTTAGGGGTTACTCCTGGCTCTGCACTCAGAAATTATTCCTGATGGTGCTTGGGAGACCATATGCAATGCTAGAGATTGAACCTGGATCAGCCACATGCAAGGCAAACATCCTACACACTGTACTACTCTCCACCAATTTTTTCTTAATATTAAGAAAATTCTGATATACACAAATGAAAAAGATTCTAGTTTCTCCTGCTATTATCTTCCATTTGTCATTACAGAAGCATTATAGAATCTCCATTTATGTATGTAGAAATACATGATAAATAACATGTAGTATTTCAGTATGTAAATAATTTATGAGAAAATTATTTTAAGACATGTATTTTTAAGAATTAGAGCTATCCACTTGCAAAAAATTGAACTTAGACCCCCAGCTAACATCATGTAGGAAGGTAAAATCCAAATGGATTAAAGACCTCGATATCAGACCCCAAACCATAAGATATATAGAACAACACATAGGCAAAACACTCCAGGACATTGAGACTACGGGCATCTTCAGGAGGAAACTGCACTCTCCAAGCAAGTGAAAGCAGAGATTAACAGATGGGAATATATTAAGCTGAGAAGCTTCTGCACCTCAAAGGAAATAGTGCCCAGGATACAAGAGCCACCCACTGAGTGGGAGAAACTATTCACCCAATACCCATCAGATAAGGGGCTAATCTCCAAAATATACAAGGCACTGACAGAAATTTACAAGAAAAAAACATCTAATCCCATCAAAAAATGGGGAGAAGAAATGAACAGACACTTTGACAAAGAAGAAATACACATGGCCAAAAGACACCTGAAAAAATGCTCCACATCACTAATCATCAGGGAGATGCAAATCAAAACAACGATGAGATATCCCCTCACACCACAGAGAATGGCACACATCACAAAGAATGAGAATAAACTGTTGGCGGGGATGTGGAGAGAAAGGAGCTCTTTTCCACTGCTGGTGGGAATGCCGTCTAGTTCAACCTTTATGGAAAGCGATATGGAGATTCCTCCAAAAACTGGAAATCGAGCTCCCATACGATCCAGCTATACCACTCCTAGGAATATACCCTAGGAACACAAAAATACAATACAAAAGCCCCTTCCTTACACCTATATTCATTGCAGCACTATTTACCATAGCAAGACTCTGGAAACAACCAAGATGCCCTTCAACAGATGAATGGCTAAAGAAACTGTGGTACATATACACAATGGAATATTATGCAGGAGAGATGCAGTCATGAAATTTTCTTATACATGGATGTACACGGAATCTATTATGCTGAGTGAAATAAGTCAGAGAGAGAGAGAAAAACGCAGAATGGTCTCACTCATCTATGGGTTTTAAGAAAAATGAAAGACATTCTTACAATAATAATATTCAGAAACAAAAGAGAAAAGAGCTGGAAGTTCCAGCTCACCTCAGGAAGCTCACCACAAAGAGTGATGAGTTTAGTTAGAGAAATAACTACATTTTGAACTGTCCTAATAATGAGAATGTATGAGGGAAATGGAGAGCCTGTTTAGAGTACAGGCGGGGGTCAGGTGGGGAGGAGGGAGACTTGGGACATTGGTGATGGGAATGTTGCACTGGTGATGGGTGGTGTTCTTTACATGACTGAAACCCAAACACAGTCATGTATGTAATCAAGGTGTTTAAATAAAAAAAATAGAATTAGAGATATCTTGGGTCAGAGCTTAGATAGAGTGCTTGCCTTGCCTGTGGCCAACCTGGATTTGAGCACCCGCATCTCATATTTTCCACCAAGCATCACCAGGAGTGACTCCTGAGTGCAGAACCAGGAATAACTCCTAACCATCAACATGTGTGACAAAAAAAAAACAAACAATAAACAAATTAGGGCTATCCACATTAATCTTAAACTAACATAAATGAAGAAATAATACCCAATATATAATTATATGCAATTAATAGATCAAATTATGCTTAAGAGAAATGACTGTCATGAAATGTGTTCTAAGCCAGGCAAAGTGAAGAATTGCTTTACAGAACCAAATTAATAGTTTTGACAGTGTTTGCAGTTGAAAGGCTCATCTTTCTAAAATAACAGTAGATGCTTCTATTGCCTTGAATATGTGTGATTTTTGTTTTGTTTTTGTGGCCACACCCGGTGACACTCAGGAATTAGTCGTAGCTATGTGCTCAGAAATCACTCCTGGCTTTGGGGATCTATGGGATGCAGGGGGATCAAACCGAGGTCCATCCTAGGATAGTCCCATGCAAGACAAATACCTTCCCATCACCACTCCAGCCCCAGTAACTCAGTTTTTAAATGGAATATTTAAAACAATTTTTTAAATTAAATCACTGTGAGACACAAAGTTTAAAAGTTGTTGATAGTTGAGTTTCAGTCATGCATTGTTCCGTCACTCATCCAATGTTCACCAGCGTTCATTTCTTGCCACCAATTTCCCCAGTTGTCACCATACCCTACTCCTACCCTCATCTTGCCTCTAGCAGACACTTCTTTCGCTTTCTCTCTCTCCCTCACTCTTTCTCTCTTTCTCTCACTCTCTTTTTCTCTTCATTTCCTTTTTATTTGTAGGCACCATGGTTTGTAATACTGTTATTTAAGGGGCATCATGCATATTATTTTACTTCTGTTCAGATCCTAGTTCCAGTGTGATCCTTTCCAATTATTATTGTCATAAGGTCCCTTGTCTGTGCTTTATAACTGTACTTTGCCCTCGTATATCTATTGTCATTGAAAATTATTCTCATACTATGGTTGTGTGTATATGTGTGTATGTTTTAACATCCACAGATGAGTGTGATCATTCTGTCTGGAAGACTTTTTGTCAAAGTAAATCTTTCTTTAAACTCACATATTTAAATATATATAAAGTATATCTTCAAACATATTTCTAGTATCTTTATTATAGAAACTTACGATTTTAGAGCTCTGGCTTTCATCTGATAATGATAGCATTGCAAAGAAGGGCCAAAACAAGATTCTCACCATCTTCATATTGCAGATCTGATAGAAAAAGAAGTCTTTTCATCTTAATGATGAGGAAATGTAGATGCTTTCTCTTTTTATATCAGTTTTTATCCTTAAAATGTTTTCTTATAAATGTGAAATACTAAATATCCATTCAACTTCCCTGCTTCTAATTTTTTTTGTTTTCTTTTGTTTGGGTCACACCCACAGTGCTCAAGGGTTACTCCTGGCTCTACACTCAGAAATCACTCTTGGCAGGCTCGGGGGACCATATGGGATGCCAGGATTCGAACTACCATATTTCTGCCTGCATGGCAAATGCCCTACCTCCATGCTATCTCTCGAGCCCCCCTGTTTTATAATCTTAACAAATGAAAAAAATTCCCTTGGAGAATAAACTAATATTTTGAGGTGTCTTACTTCTAACTGTTGAAAAACAATTCATGTGTTTTTAGATATAAAAATTTCAACATATTGTTCCCCAGACCCTTCCAGAAGTGATCCCTAAGCTTAGAGTCAGAAGTAACCTCTGAGCATCTTACAGTGTGGTCCAAACCCTGCCTCCCCTATAAAAGATTTAGTGTGCATAAGATAGTAGTGAGGGTGAAGTATATTTTTTTTTCAAAAATAGAATAGGATCTGAGAGAGTAAATAAAATTAACCAAATTTAAAAAGTTGGTATGGCACAGAAGTAGCTGAAGAAGCTAAGGGGTTTATATAAAAAAGAGATGGACGGTCATCTTATATTTCCTTAATCAGTGGGTTAGTACTGACAGTCTATCTAGAGTGCTAAAAGATATAAATCTATAAGGATTAAGCAAGAAGTTTTTTCTTCCTGTATGATAAGTGTAAAAATTAGAGGCTGAAAGTTAAAGTCAGATCTTGCAGTGGTTCTAACTGCACTGAATAGATAAAGCCCTAGGGATTACTAGCTTTATTGACTATTTTAAGGAATTCAGTTTGACAGTTAGCAGGCTTGTAGTTTAGTAATCATCCTTGTTGGGACCAAACAGATAGTACAGTGGGCAAGGTACTTGCCTTGCATATAGCTGACCCAGGTTTTATCCCTGGCACCCCATATAGTTCCTCAAGACCTGCCAGGATTGATTTCTGAGTGCAGAGCCAGAAGTGTAGCCACTGAGCACTGACAGGTATAGCCCCAAAAACAAAATAAGCAAGAAAACAAAAAAGAAATCATTCTTGTAATTTGCTCTTTTTTCTATTTTATAAAAATTTACTCAACTTGTTTTTTTCTTTAGAACTTTTTCTCAATGTCAATTATTGTAAAATCATACTTGGGCTTAATTTTTAAATTATTTACAGTATTTAATGTCATTTGACATAGCCTAGAACCTACTGTTACTACATCATAGTAATAAAGCTTTCCATAAAAGCAAATGGTAGATACTAAGAATGAAACAATATTCCTCATAATATAGTTTCAAACACAAGTTACTTAGGAGTATTTTAATAAGATTTTTTGAATCTTTTAAGATTCAAGTATTATATACTTGAAGTAAAATATGCTATAATTATTTTGTATTCATTATATAAAGTGAATATACATTATATCATTATTTGAGATATTTGTCAGAATTCATTGTCTTTGATATGAGGTTAATAGTTTACAATGTTTTAACTTCTATAATTAATCATTTTATAGATTTTCTTTTACAATAGAAAACTTTGTAATGTGAAAATACTCTAAGAATAGTCCCCACCAACTTTCAATAATTATCAACTGATAGCCAGGCTCTTTTTTTGTAATATTACAAGTGTGTTTTTAAGTTAATGTCACTTCAAAATGGAGTTGCATATTAATACATTTCAAAATACAAAGGCCTTATGGTTTAATTGGCTAGATAAAACTTCCAGTGTTAAAAAGAAAAGCAATTACTTTGTATTATAATTAGCTTTATTTGAAAAAATATGTTTTAATATGTACTGTTATTATATCTAAGTTGCATCAGTGAGGATATAATATTTTCTGCTCTTTCATCACTGATTAAAGACAAACATAGTATAGACTTAACAGACTAGACTATGAGTTTATTTTATTTGTTTCAGAAAGTCAAAACCACCACAAAACTTATAAATATAAAGAATCTTACCTTTTGCCTTTTGCTTTTGTCTAGAAGAGTGGTGTGCTAGGGAATCTAGACTGCTTCTTCTAAACCTTTAAAAAAAGTATGTCATATGATAGCGTTTCACTTTGTTTTAACCTTTGTACCCTGTGAACAAGTGATTAAAAAAGAAGTACTCTAAACTTCCTTAGCAAAAGATTGACTAGAAGAATGATTTCTTAAAGTCATCTTTGACTTTTTTTCACTTTAACAAGTTGGTTGATGTACTGTTGTATTTCTTAATATTTCATGCAAGTCAAGTATTAATAAATGTATCTTATGAATTAATGTATATGATATTGAAAAGCATGCTTTGCAAGATAGATTACTGAAGTGATTTGAAAATTAGTCTCAAAGATATTTTTTGTTTAGAAAGACTCATGTTGCAAAGATACAGTGTTTTACACTCTAGAGTTTCTGCTTTGTTTACTCAGTTTTATGACACCATCATTGGTGGTTTTACTGCCAAGTTATAATAGGAGCAAAGTGCTCAAAGTATTGAAAGAAATGACACTGGCCATTTATTTCATGACTTAAAAAATATCAATTACCTTTTTTATATTGTAATTTCTTTTCTATAAAGTGGAATACAGTACTCATTTAGTTCCCATCTAGCTGTAGTAAACACACGAAGTCAAAATATGGCTAACATTCATTTGTATGATTGAATATTTGTGAATTTCTAATAAGTTTAACACTATTACTCTGGGGCTCAGGATCTTTAATCTGTGAAACAGATTAAAAAGGAATTTTTTTTTGAAAGTTCTATAAGCCCATTTATTCATGGTAGCATTACCAGATACATTTTCTATTAAGGATTACATTTCAGAATAAAGACATTACTCTAACAGTTGAACAATATAATTGAAATTTCGAGTTTTAATTTACATTTTAAATTACAAGTAATTTATATTTATTTCATAATGTATGAGTAAAATTTCTGAGTTTAGATTTATTCTAGTAGCAAAGTATGGGTATATAGCATATGAAAGATACATAATATATATGTGTATCTATAGGTTGATATATTATATATGTGTATCTATAGGTTTTGGTTAGTCATTGTGGAAACTATGTATAAGAAAATAGCAATATATTATATATGAAAATCAAAAAGTTTTATTTGGGACTGAGAATTTTATTCTCTCTCTCTCTCTCTCTCTCTTTCTCTCTCTCTTTCTGTCTTTTTTTTTAACCACACCGGGCGATGCTCAGGGGCTACTCCTAGCTTTTGCTCAGTATGCCTTCCTGGCAGGCTCAGGGGGCCATGTGGGATGCCAGTGACCGAACTCAGGTCGAGCGCATGCAAGGCAAGCACCCTATCACTTCGGCCCCAGAGAATTTTATTCTCAAGCAAGCCCCTACTGGTTCTGTGCTTAGGGATCCCTCCTAATAGTATCTGGCATGTAGTGCCAGATATACAGCTGAGGTCTCATGTATACAAATTATATATGATTAACTTCTTATGTTCTGGCTTTTTAATGTTATGTTCTTAGAGAAATTACCTATTTTACAATGCTAAGGGAAATTAACTTTTACTTTTGATAATTTGTGGAATACCAATTTAACATGTTGACACCACTATTGAAATCAGTATTAATAAAATAAATCACAAGTGTGAGCCATAGATCTTAAATACATTGTCAGTATGTTAAATCAGCAAAAGGGAAATTAAGCAACGTATATTACTTTAAAGTTAAATTCTTTTTCTTTTTTGCATTCCCCAATGATCTCTTTCCAGTTTGCTCAGGGCTTACTCCTGGCTCTCAAGAATCACTTCTAACAGTGTTCAGGGGACTATATGTGGTATCACGGATAAAATCAGGGTCTGACACCATGTAAACTGAGAGTTCTCCTTGGGATCTTTTTTTTTTTTTTTTTGGGGGGGGGGCACACCCAGCGTTGCTCAGGGTTACTCCTGGCTGTCTACTCTGAAATAGCTCCTGGAAGGCACAGGGGACCATATGGGACACCGGGATTCGAACCAACCTCCTTTGGTCCTGGATCAGCTGCTTGCAAGGCAAACGCCGCTGTGCTATCTCTCCGGACCCTGGGATCTTAAGCTCTAGCATAAAATTACATATTGGACTCTGATTAATTTTAAATCCAATTTTACTTCAGGTCTCTTGACTCACTATGTAAGTCAGAGTTGTGTTACTTTATAAGATTTACAAAGTAAATTTTCATATAAGATTTCATTTAGCTAAAGAATTCTATAGCTTAAGGATATTTAAACCACTGTTGTAAAATCTTATTTATCACCAAAAGATGACAATAACAAGTTAAAGATAACTAATTTATGGAAATCTCTTAAGATTTTCTCTGACAGTACTCGACTTTTCTTGTAAGAAAGTGAAGCAAAATTGAGATTAAGGAAATTGGAGGTTTGGAGGTTGAAAAGAGAAACACAAAAAATCAATTTGTACTGAGGGTGCCAAAATTTTGGACAGGTCAAATAGAATGTTTTTATACAACAATAAGGATTTTATCATTAAAAACTACTGTTAACTTTTTTTTAAGTTTGCAATTAATTTTAGATGATGGTCTTAGTAAAATTAATTTTTCTTTCAATATAATCAAGAATATGGCATATCTTTGATTTCAGAAAAGAAAAACAAATTAGAGGTGTTGAAGAAGAAATTGAACAAAAAATGCAAGCAGCAGACTGCATTATAAAGAATATGCCACCTGAACAACAACTGAAATACATGGAAATGAAAACCACAAATGAAAAATTATTACAGGTAATACAAAATGATACTCTCATAATTAACATTTTTGCTTTTAAAAGCCTGATTTAAAGCTGGGCAGCATCAGCATTCATAAAGAGCATAACTAGACTTGTTCAAATATTTCTTTTATTTTTATTTGGGTGGGGGCACCTTCAATCTAGTGCTCAGGACACTCCGCTTGGTAATTTTGGCCGGTAAGGCAGTTCAGTGCAAGGACAGGAGGCTGCAGTGTTGCTCAGGTCTGTGGTGCTGGTGTCAGGGATTCTCCAGACCTCACAGCAGAGCTCGGGAGTTTCCAGTGCCACACCTAGCAATGCTCAGGGTGTTCCATCAGTAGACTACATCAAGGCAAGTGTCTCAACTTTTGTACTGTCTTTCCAGCCTGCTCTCAGAATCTTCATTGTAATAAGGTCCATAGATGATTCCTTTGAACATTTAAATTTGGGAAGCACTTCTTTTTTTTCTTTTTTTTTTTAATCCATTTCTCTTTTTTTTTTTTTTTTTTTACCTTTAATTTTGTTGTGATGTCTGGAAATGACACACTTGTTCTGCTCATATGCTTGACTGTGATGCTTCACTGGCAACAATTTAGCTTTGGGATTTAAACAGTTTCCCTGCTTAACAGGGTTACATGCTTTTAGTTGCTGTATTCACAGACTTGATTAAGATATGTAATCAGAGACTTTATTGTGATTCTAAGTCTTCAAGATACTTGAATGATGATCAAGTATGCTGGTGATCATACACAGCATGTGAAATGGTGCCTCTGATCAAATGCTTAACTGGCAGATAGACATTCTTGCTTCTGAATGTTACTATACCTTGGCCCCAGAAACTTCATCTTATAGTGCATAATGTCCTAGCTGCTTTTGTACTATATGTTCAATTTATGCATCCTTTATTTTTACATACAAAATCACAACAAAACCTCTTATTTATTTATTTTTTTTTTTTTGGTTTTTGGGCCACACCCAGTAACGCTCAGGGGTTACTCCTGGCTATGCACTCAGAAGTTGCTCCTGGCTTGGGGGACCATATGGGACACCGGGGGATGGAACCGAGGTCCGTCCAAGGCTAGCGCAGGCAAGGCAGGCACCTTACCTTTAGCGCCACCGCCCGGCCCCAAAACCTCTTATTTTTAACGTGCATTTAGTGGTAGCATGTAAAGATCTCAGATATTAGTGCCTTTTATTTTCTTATTTTATAAGCAATAGACCTTTGACTGGATTTGATTTGAGCAGCTGTTACTCCCAATCATGGTGTTTAATGAAATATTTGGATACTTATTATTATTTATCATTGAGATTTTTTCCAAAGTTCATTTAATATTTGTAGTGTTTTAGGGGATTTTTTTTGTTTATTTTGTTTGTTTGTTTGTTTTTGTCTTTTTTTTTAACCACACCCGGCTATGCTCAGGGGCTATTCCTAGCTTTGCTCAGGACGCCTTCCTGGCATGCTTGGGGGGTGGGGTGGGGGTGGGGTCCATGTGGGATGCCAGTGACCAAACTCAGGTAGAGCGCGGGCAAGGCAAGCGCCCTACCCGCTGTTCTCTGGCTCTGGCCCGTTTGTTTGTTTTTAGTGCCACACCCGGGGGGTTACTCCTGTCTTGGGGGACCATATGGGACGCCAGGAGGAATCAAACCTTGGTAAAAGGTAAATGCCCTACTGCTGCACCACTGCTCCGGCCCCAGGGTAGTTTCTTTTATATCCAGATAACCCTTAACCAAATAATTAAATGGAATGAATCCTCAGATATGTCAGTGATACTTGTAGTTTTGGTTTCTTGGGTATTGTCTATTTAGCAATTTAATGTAAAATTTAATTTTAGACAAGGTTTATGAAATGGGTCACTTTTCAAAAGTATAGGAAATACTTTTTAAAAGTATAGAAAAATGTAATTTTTCTTACATTAAGGCTTTAACTGAATAATCAAGTTAAAGGCCTTATCCCTAAGAGTGAGCCATATAAGTGCATTCAGTTCTTGGTTCTAAAAGAACTTAGACAAATGATATGAAAGCATGGCTTAAAAAAAAATCAAACTTATGGGGATTGAAGCAAGCAGGTAGAACATTTGCCTTGTATATGGCCAACCAGGATTTGATCCCTAGAATTCCAAAGTGCTTCCAGGAGTAATTCCTGAATGCAGAACTAGGAGTAACCTCTAAGCACTGATGAGTGTGGCCCAGAAACCTAAAAGAAATCAGACTTAAGAATCATAATTTTAAATGACTTTAATTTGAAAGCCTATAATCTTTAATGCCTAGAAAACAGCACTTACTGTGAAAATATCTGACTAATTTTGACAAGTTCATAATGTATTTATGTGTGTTGTTTGTGGGCAGCTGTGTGGGTTTGTGTGTCTGGGTTCTAATCCAGGACCTCACACAAGCAAGGCAGACACAAGTACAATTCAACCATGTCCTTGAATTCTTTTTTTTTTTTTTTTTTTTTGGGCCACACCCGGTAATGCTCAGGGGTTACTCCTGGCTATGTGTTCAGAAGTTGCTCCTGGCTTGGGGGACCATATGGGACACCGGGGGATCGAACCGTGGTCAGTCCAAGGCTAGCACAGGCAAGGCAGGCACCTTACCTTTAACGCCACCGCCCGGCCCCGTCCTTGAATTCTTATAATTTTTTAAAGTTTATTTTGTTTTCATTTAGTTTTGAGACCATACCTGATGATACTCAGGGTTTACTTCTGGTAGTTATGAGGACCATGTGCAGTGCTAGGAATTGATTGAATCAAGGTACACTGGGTATATTTTTAATTTTTTTTCTTTTCTCAGTGTATTTTTTTTCTCAGTGTATTTTAATGGGTAGATCATGGAAGTAATTTTAGGGATACAAAAGAAATTGGAGAAAATAAGTAATGTTCATAAATACCATTTAAATTGCCAAGAATGATTTGAAGATGTGTGTAAAAGATGGTTTTATTTTGTCACATTTATATTTAAAATTTTTTTTTTTTTTTGGTTTTTGGGCCACACCCGTTTGACGCTCAGGGGTTACTCCTGGCTATGTGCTCAGAAATCGCCCCTGGCTTGGGGGGACCATATGGGACACCGGGGGATCGAACCGAGGTCCGTTCCTTGGTAGCGCTTACAAGGCAGACACCTTATCTCTAGCGCCACCTTCCCGGCCCCTTATATTTAAAATTTTATAAAGCAGAGAAACAGTTTTAACTTGAATTCATGGTACTATTTCTTTTCTTAGGAATTAGACACACTTCAGCAACAACTAGATTCACTAAATATGAAAAAAGAGAGCATGGAATCTGTAAGTATAAAATCAAATAAGGGGCCATATGGGAAACTGGTGATTAAACTTAGGTTGACAGCATGCAAGGCAAAAAAAGAAGTCCTACAAACTGTGCTATTGCTCTGGTCCCATTATTAGTGGAAATTATTAAATGTTTGTTTACTTAGAGGTTATAAATATCACTATACTAGATTTTCCCATTTATAACTACAGATATCCTGTTTTAGTGAGAAACTAAATTGAGTACTTACTGTGAACAAAAGAAATTATGACATGAAAAATCCAATGGTAATTTTATTTTCTTACAGTAATGGTAAGTAATTACAATGGTAATTTTATTTTAGTTCATTCTTTTGATTTATTTTTATGTCTCATCTGAATGAAATCAATGAAATTATCTTTTCCATTTAACTAATTTCTCTAAGCTTATTTAGAGGGGGTAAAACCTAAGAACAAAGTTAAAAAGGAGGTAAAAAACTTTTACCAGAAAAAACTTTAAGATATAATATTTTAATCCATAAAATATATTAAATAATCACAGGCAATAGTCCATTTCATGATATTGATTTCTGTGATGCCATTGGCAGTTCAGCTCTAAAGTAAACCAATAATAAAATAAATGGACTATCAAACTAAAAACTGAAATCACAAAGTAAGCAGTCATTAAAACACAGAGACATTTTATTAAATGGGATGAGTATTCATACATCAAACAAAGAGCTAATATTCAAAATATATAAAACACAACAATTAAAAATACAAAATTTCCTATTTCAAAAAGGCAAAAAGGCCAAATAGATGAGTCTTCATTGAAAACATACACATGGTCAATGAACACATTGAGAATTGGTCATTACCTGTAATAAAGTGGAATACATAGATCACACTTGATCCCAGAGCTTAAGAGGGAGGAGAAAAATAGAGAAGAAATGAAATTAAGTCAGGAAGGAAGAAGATGAGAAAGGGAAGCAATGGAGGAAGGAGTCAGGGCTTTTGTTATATTGGTGATGTGGTAGAGTAGTATAGCTATATATCCAAAGCACAGTCTCAACAACACTGAAAACAAGACATTTAAGCTTCAACCAATAAATTTTGTAATATGATCACCAAGGTGGTAGACAGGGGATGGGGAGGATAATTGAGGGCTAGGAGATGACAGAGTATAGGAATATTGGTGGTGGAGATTGATGTTGAAATATTATATGATGAAAAATCAACTACTATCAAAAGTTTTTAAATCACAGGGCTCGGAGAGATAGCACAGCGGCGTTTGCCTTGCAAGCAGCTGATCCAGGACCAAAGGTGGTTGGTTCGAATCCCAGTGTCCCATATGGTCCCCCGTGCCTGCCAGGAGCTATTTCTGAGCAGACAGCCAGGAGTAACCCCTGAGCAACGCTGGTTTTGACCCAAAAACAAAAATCAAAAAAAAAATTTTTTTTAAATCACAATTCTTTATATTCATTCCACTTTTAGCTCTTTGTCAAGAATTCAAAAGATATCATATACAATAATTATATGTATGCACACATATATGTAAATGTATATATATTACACACACTCATGTTCATTGCAATTCTATTTATAATAGCCAGGATATGGATGACTGGGTGAAGAAATTGTGAATTATATGTACACAATGGAATCTTGTTATCTTGCTATTTGACAACATGGATAAAACTGTATGGAGTTATACTAGGCTTGCTTTTTATGCAATCATGATACTGACTGACCCTGGTTCAATCCCAACAATGCATGTTATTCCCCAAGCACTACTAGTACTATCTCTTGAGCACAATCAGGTATAGCCCACCCCCCACTACAACCCACCAAAACCAAAGGCTACCATTTCCTCTGTGAATGTAGCTTACAAAATTAATACATGGAATTATTTTGTTTTGTTTGGGACCACATTTAGCAGTTTTCAGTGTTTATTCCTGATACTGCACTCAGGATCATGCTTGACAGCTTTCAAGATCTAACCTGTGTCATCTGTATGCAAGGCAAACTCTATATCCACTCTACTAACTATATGGTTTTTTAAAATTTCAGTTTAGAAATGTGCTTTTTTTGGCTGCAGTGATAGCCCAGTGGGTAGGGCTTGCAAGCAGTCAACAAATCTCCAGCATTCCATATGATCCCTCATTTCTACGTGGATTTATTTCTTAGTGCAAAGTCAGGAGAAAAACCCTAAGTGTTACTGGGTGTGGCCCAAAAACCAAAAAAGAAAAAAAAAGTGTTGTGGGACCAGAGAGATAGTACTTTGGATAAGATGGCTTGCATTGCAGGTGGCTGGCCTGGGTTTAATCCCTAGGAGTGCATTTGGTTCCCCTAGCCAAGTGATACCTGAGTGGCTGAGCCAGGAAAAATCCCTAAGCAAATTTGAATACAGGACAAAAAAAATAAATAAATAAATGAAATGTGTTTTATGGGGTCGGAGCAACAACAGGTAGGGTATTATTTGATCCTCAGCATTTCATAGGTCCTGAGTCTGCCAGGAGTGGTTTCTTTTTTTTTTTTTTTTTTGGTTTTTGGGCCACACCCTTTTGACGCTCAGGGGTTACTCCTGGCTATGCGCTCAGAAATCGCCCCTGGCTTGGGGAGGGCCATATGGGACGCCGGGGATTGAACCGCAGTCTGTCCTACACTAGCGCTTGCAAGGCAGACACCTTACCTCTAGCACCACCTTCCCGGCCCCGGGGAGTGATTTCTGAGTGCAGATTCAGAAGTGACCCCTGAGTGCTGCCAGGTGTCACCTAAAATGAAACAATCAAACAAAAAATTATTTTGTAGCATTAATACATACTATAGATATTTAATATCTCTATTTAAGGATGTTAATGTTTAAATTTTTTTCCTTATTCTTATAAACAGAACCCTATTTAAGATTATTTTTTGATAAAATACTGGTGAAATTTTTCTTTTTTAAAAATTTTTATTCTAGGGGCCGGAGAGATAGCATGGAGGTAAGGCGTTTGCCTTTCATGCAGGAGGTCATCGGTTCGAATCCCGGCGTCCCATATGGTCCCCCGTGCCTGCCAGGAGCAATTTCTGAGCCTGGAGCCAGGAATAACCCCTGAGCACTGCTGGGTGTGACCCAAAAACCAAAAAAAAATAAAAATAAAAAAATAAAAAAAAATAAAAATTTTTATTCTTTTCAGGAAATAGCACACTCCCAAGTAAAACAAGATGCTGTATTGTTGTATGAAAAACTTGATGGATTGGAATCCCATCGAGACCAAATGATTGAAGAAGACAAAAACATGTTATCACCAAAAGAAGAGAGAGAAAGATTACTTAAGCAGGTAAGAAAAATAATATGTATTTTTAAAATGTCAGGACCTGGTAGATATATTGATTTGTTTTACTTAAGGCATATAAAGTAATCAGAAAGTCAGTATAAGTTTTTTGTCTGCAAAACAGTGGAAGTTATTAGCTAAATTAATATGAACCACGTGCCCCAAAAATCTAGTTTTTTATGCTAATTATTTCTTATTTAACTCTCCTAACCTGATCATCATGTACATTTGACTATGTTTACCTATTTTATGGGGATTTTATTGGGGGGTTTCTGGGGACTTTTGGGCACTACAACTAGTGGTACTCAGAAGACCATAAACATACTAGTATTGTCTGGGATCAGCTGCATCTAGGCAAACTTCTTAACCCTTGTTTTGGATTCTTTTTTTTCATATTTTATTTAAAATCCTTGACTACATACATGATTGTGTTTGGGTTTCAGTCAAGTAAAGAACACCACCCATCACCAGTGCAACATTCCCATCACCAATGTCCCAAATCTCCCTCCTCCCCACCCAACCCCCGCCTGTACTCTAGACAGGCTTTCTATTTCCCTCATACATTCTCATTATTAGGATAGTTCAAGATGTAGTTATTTCTCTAACTGCACTCATCACTCTTTGTGGTGAGCTTCATGAAGTGAGCTGTAACTTCCAGCTCTTTTCTCTTTTGTGTCTGAAAATTGTTATTGCAAGAATGTCTTTCATTTTTCTTAAAACCCATATATGAGTGAGACTATTCCGCATTTTTCTCTCTCTCTGACTTATTTCACTCAGCATAATAGATTCCATGTTTTGGATTCTTAACCCCTCCAGGTCCCTTGTTTTAAATTATTTTAGGAAAACCTTGAAACACTATTGGTCATTAATTAGTCTTATTTAAGATTTGTTTCATTATTGATTTGGATCTCAGATATAGAAAATGAAGTCTAGTGACTTGTGATTCTTATTATCAATGCCCCTGTGAAATTAATATGATTGAAATGGCCTATGAAATCACAGTATGTCAAAGATCATATGACTTTTTATTCAGTAGTTTCTTACTATTCGAAGCATGACTTTCATGGTTTTGGGGTTTTGGGTCACACCTGGTGATGCTCAGTGGTTACTCCTGGCTCTGCACTCAGAAGTCAATCCTGGCTTAGGGAACTATATGGGATGCTGAAGGATTGAACCATGGTCCATTTGGTCCATCCTAGGTTAGCACATGCAAGGCAAACACCCTACTGCTTATGCCACCACTCTGGCCCCTGACTTTCTAGTTATAATTAACCTAATGTTTATCCTGACATACTAACTATAGTATCCTTAGAATAGCTCTTGTCATGAGTCTATAGATAGGACTCACCTTAAATGGATTAGAAGTATATTAGGAATATTTATGTATAGAGTCATTTTTAGAAAGACATTAAAAATCTAGAACTTTAGTAGTAAAGAGGTGACTGGAGGCAAAAGAGGGAAGCTACTATTATATAAAGTACAGAAAACTAGTCAAATTTGAATTTCAATTAAGCAATGAGTAGCCTTTAGAATAAATGTATACATAAGGATAATTATACTTTAGATATTGCATGGAATATACATAGCCTAAAAGTCACTGTTTATCTGAAATACTAATGTTATAAGTAATGCTAAATCTTTTAATTCTGCCTTATGTTTTTACATATTCATGTATAATGGGGTGGGGAGAGGTATAGTACAAGTTTCTTTCTCAAATTCTAGATGTTTATATAACCTAATTCCAATGTGAAATTGTATTAACTTGGTGATGTCATATGGATAGGAATGGATATTCCAATGACTACCTTTCCTATAAAGAAGAAAAAACATCTCTAAATAGAATATTTTCTTTAAGATAATGTTAACAATGAGATATCTTATAAATTATCATTCTTCAACCTCCAAATTCATGACATCTGTCATGAATACTGTCTACAAACCAGCAGTTATAACCTAGACTGCAGATCAGTACTCTTTTTTTCTTGTTTTTTTTTTTTTTTTTCTTAAGCCAGTTTTGTCCACTTTCCTACACTTATGGACCTACACAGGGTCCTCAGACCAGTAGTTGGAAAATGCTTCCTTAAGTACTATTTTTTGTTTTTATAGGTCAAAGAAGATAATCAAGAAATAGCCAGCATGGACAGACAGTAAGTAGATTTATATTAGGGCATTTTAATATTCATTTATCATATTTTAATTTTTAATAGATCACACTAAAAATAACCGTTCAACTTGCAATCTCATTCACAACTTTAAATATTTCTTAAATGTTTAAGTTCTTAATGGTAACTTGTACTATACTGCAACATAGAGTAGTTGTGGGGCTTTTTTTTCTGTATTTTGTGGGGGAAGCTTTTTGTTTTTGTTTTCTGGGCCAGACCTTGCATTGCTTGGATTACTCAGATGTTTTAGCTTGGTATTCAGGGATGCCTTTAGCATGGGGTGGCTCTTATGGTGCCAGCGTTCAAACTTGGGGCTTCAGCATGCTCAGTGCTTGGGAGTATTATTTCTAATGCAGTGCTTGTCGATGCTTCCTCTGGTACTTTGGGTACCAAACCTAAGGCTCTAACATGCAGCACTTGAGCTCTCATCCTTTGATCCATCTCCCCATTCATCTTTTCACTTTCTTCACAGTGTTCTTTGAAGCACAGAAATTTTGAGTCTTGCTTACATCAATCATATCTATATTTTTATTATTAGTGATTTTCTTGTCTGAAAAAAATGTCTTATTCTAATGTCATGGATGTTATGCCTTTAAGAATCTTATGCTCTATATTTAGATCTATAATCTATTTTAAGCAACTTTATGATATGTAGAATTCCAATTTCTCTCTTTTTTATGTTTAATGAATAGTCCCTTCACCATTTGTTAAAATATTTTTCAATAAATATTAATATTTTCTTTATTTAATTATTTGGTACCTCTGTATAAACATTGTAAAAAGATACAGTATTTTATTTCCGAATTAAGCAGTCCCATTCCGTTGCTATACATGTCTGTTCTAATTATAATATCACACTATTTTAATTACTATAGCTTTGTAATGACTTACTTTTCTTGATTTTTGGGTCACACATGGAGGTGCTCAGGGATTACTCCTGGCTCTGTGCTCAGAAATCGCTCCTGGCAGACTCGGGATACCAGGGTCTGTTCAGGGTTGGCTGCATACAAGGCAAATGCCCTACCACTCTGCTATTACTCCAGCCCTATAGCTTCCTAATGAGTATAATTTTAACAAGTTAATTATCTAGTAAGGGTAACTTTTCTGATTTTTAAGACTAAATTTTTCAACGTAATTAGTTTATATAAAGCTGCAAAATGAATGTTGCTGAAGATTTATTTGCTTATTATTGTAAATCATGTTCAAAGAAAGGGTTTGCTGTTGAAAGTAGACAAACTTACAGTCTGAGAATATATTTACACCAAATGGAAGTAATTTTAAAAGTATATAAAATATTTTTCTCTTGGAGCCAGAGAGATAGCATGGAGGTAGGGCATTTGCCTTGCATGCAGAAGGTCAGTTGTTTGAATCCCAGCATACCATATGGTCCCCTGAGCCTGCCAGGAGCGATTTCTAAGCATCGAGCCAGGAGTAACCCCTAAGCATTGCCAGTGTGACCCAAAAACCAAAAAAAAAAAAAAAAAAAAAGATTTCTTTTCTCTTTTAATTCATTTTAGTATCTTCAGAATAGGATATGTATTTTAAAAAGATTTTAGACTTCCTAACATCATCAACTATTTTAATTGAATATTTGATTTTTAAATTAATTTGTTAAAAATAATATTTTCAATAGATTATCAGACATAAGAGAAAAAATTCATCATTTTAGTGAAGACATCAGACAACTTGACATGGATTTAGAAGGACATCAAGGTAAATTTTTTGTGGTATTTATGTAAATTAAGAGATTGTAATGGCCCCAAATCCAGGGAAAGTGGGTCTGGAGCAAGGGGAAAGAGAGAGATAGAGATAGAGAGAGAGAGATGAATGCAAACACAAATATTAAGGTTATAAGTAATTTTATAACATTATTTTACTTGGTTGAAGACTTGAAATAACATAAAATGGTTATAAATTTACAAAATAATGTTCTACTATTAAAACATTTTAATAAAGTAAATAAAAATTTTAAATAAATGATTTAGGGGCCGGGCGGTGGCACTAAAGGTAAGGTGTCTGCCTTGCCAGCGCTAGCCTAGGACGGACCGCGGTTCGATCCCCCGGTGTCCCATATGGTCCCCCAAGCCAGGAGCGACTTCTGAGCGCATAGCCAGGAGAGTAACCCCTGAGCGTCAAACGGGTGTGGCCCAAAAACCAAAAACCAAAAAAAAAAAATAAATGATTTAAAGTTGTTAGAGATTTCTCAGTTCTGCTCTATCAATGTCAGCAATTAACTAATTATGGTAACTTATAATTAAGGGAAGAGTGGTTATAGGGCCACAGATATTAACTCAGAAAGAATGAATTTCCTTGACAATTTTGTGTACATAATGGTGTGGGCAACATTGTACTCCTAAGACACAAGCATCAAACATCTTGTAAATCTTGCTTTGTGTGTGTGTGTGTGTGTGTGTGTGTGTGTGTGTGTGTGTGTGTGTGTGTGTGTGTTTTGGGTATACATGCTGAATGTAGGTCTTACTCCTGCACTAAGGTACCACTGCGGGAAGGATTGGTCTCACATGCAGTGTAATGAAGTATACATTTTTCTCATAAATATAAAGACAATACTGGAATATCAGAGTAAATAATGCCAACAGCATATTAATTCCTTGAAACAATTATTAGTGGTATCATTGTTATTGTTGTTAAGTAGCATATGCTTTATTGACATTTATTTAACATTTTCATGATTCAAATTTTATACAGCAACAAAATTATGTGCTTTATTACCAAAGCTTCTTATAGATTTATGGGTTTTAGTTTAGTTTTTTCTTTTTTTTTTGTTTTGTTTTGTTTTGTTTTTTGGGCCACACCCGGTAACGCTCAGGGGTTACTCCTGGCTATGCGCTCAGAAGTCGCTCCTGGCTTGGGGGACCATATGGGACGCCGGGGGATGGAACCGTGGTCCATCCTAGGCTAGTGTGGCAAGGCAGACACCTTACCTCTAGCTCCACCACGCGGCCCCGGTTTTTTTTTTTAAATATATTTTTTTATTTAAGTAACATGATCATATTTGGGTTACAGTCATAACCAGAACACCCTCCTTCACCAGTGCAACATTACTCCCTCCCCCCCTTCCCATCCCCTACCTGCATTCAAGACAGGCACTCTACTACAGTAATTTGTTTTTAAGTTCAGTAAGTTGTATTTTTTTTCCTTAAAGAATAAGAGTAAAAAAAATATAGTAAAGGTGTGATAGTGGCAATCGCCAATGTTTGCATAGGTCCAGAAAAATGGAGAAAATGGAAAAAAGTCCTTGACCTGATTACAGAAAGGCCTCACTCCAGACGTTTATTGGCATAAGACAGACTCTGGGTTCCAGGCATACCAGTCTATCCAACTCCAGTCATTCTCAAGGTCCCGGTGAAAGTTTTGCACACTTTAGCTATAGTTGGTATCAGACTTTTATATTTAAAGACTCTGGATTCTGTGCATTTCTTTTGTCCATGTCAGGCTGATGTGGAGCATCCTCTAGTTTCAGCATATCATTCAATGCAGAGCGATCTGCCCTGCATGCAGACTGTTGCTGAGTCGCCTGGGTGTTGGGAGTACTCTTTGGAGTAAGTCAATGCCAAAGCAGTGGTAGGTCTTCTCTGGTAGAGGCTTGGATCCTGGGAATGTTAAAGACAGTTGTGGTTGTTTCCATAGATCAGGTGTGTGTGGGCGATGCCCATTCTTCTGAGACCTGAGCCAAATCATTATGCCAATGTTCAGGGTAAAAGGCCTAATTACATTACCAAATTTTTGTTCCCATCTCTATTAGATAAAAACTTGTTTGCATATGTATTATTTTTCCATTTTAATGTGCCTACGCAAAAGAGAAGCAATGCCACAAGATATTGTTGATGCATCTGGGGGCCAACAAATAAAGTCCAACATTTCCCATTACTTGGTATAAACATGAAATCTATACAGAGTTACTCTTCTACCAGTATTGCTTATAAAACAGATATCATAGGGGGAAAAATCAAACAATCAAATAACTAATCTAGTGGGCAAAATTGTCACTATATGAGCATATTTGAAAAGTTATAGATGTAAGGGAATACATATGAGATATACAAAAGAGATGCATGTGACCCTTTTATGTTTTAAAAAGAAAAAAAAAAGAAAGAAAACAAGGATATTTGAAGACAACAGGTGATAGTTGAGTTTGAGACATGTTTTGCAGCATTACAGAACCCTATATTGTCCTTGAACTAGGGGTTATGCTGAAGCTAATTCCGGTATCATGCAACAGTCCATAGTTTAATGGAGGCATGAGGGGCCACCAAGCATGGGTCAACAGGCGTGTTGGTTGTAGTTGTTTGTATAGGCATGAGCTGAGGACCGAGAGGGTGTCATTCAATGAGGAGCTGGATGGTGGTGTTGGAGCAGAAGGTCAGTCTTGGTGTCTACCCAATCAGGAATTGGGGATAAGGAGGGTTGAATAAGGGGAAGATAATGGTTTAGGGTTTGGGTATGAGGAGGTAGGAGAGACAAAGGGGTGAGGGGAGAGGCAATACATAAAAGACTATACAATAAAGGTCTATTTGAGTGTTTTATCAGAATCTTGGGCATCCTGATTCTATTCCTAGGAACAGTCTAGTATCAGGAACGTTTTTGGATAATGCTTAAAAAGTACATTTAAAAAAGTACATTAAAAAGGCGGGTTTGAAAAATAGTATTACTAGCAAACAAAACAGGGGGTCGAATATACATAAGGGAGGGGTTTCCCTCCTCCGCCTGCCCCCCAGGGCCCGAGTTGCCAGGGCCGGCTATGAAGACCTGTCTGGCGTGGGGGGGGGGGGTCCCAGTCTCCTGGACCAAGTGTTCAGCCCAGGAGATCTGCGGCCCGCTGTCTGACCAGCGACCCTAACATACTAGAAAAGCAGAGGAACGGCTTTCCTGGCATGTGCGCTCTGCTGGGTCCAACTGCAAGCTCCCTCTCCAGTTTGAAAATTGAATAGGAGAGGTTTCCCTCCTCTGCCTGCCCCCAGGGGCAGTTAGTTTATACTAACTTAAAAAATACTAAGGCACAGTGATTTATTTAGTTATTAATAATTGAGTTTCAGGTATATAATGTTCCAACACTAATTCCACCACTAGTGTCAACTTTCCTCCAACAGGTTACCTCCTACATCCCAGCATGCCTCCTTCTCAGGCACATTTTTTTAATTGAATCATTGTGAATTACAAAGTTACAAAAATATTTGGTTGAGTTTCAGGCATTCATTGTTCCAACATCAGTTCCATCATCACTGTCCACTACCCTCCAGCAATGTCCCCAGTTTCTTTTCTTTCCCCCTTCCAATATGATTGTGGCAGTCACTTCCACCCCACCATTGTCCTACAGTTCCCTCCCTTAAATTATTCTTCCATCCATCCGCCAGTGGCAAGCTTCATACTAAAGACTGCTATTTTTTCTATTACCATTAAATATTTGATATTCTCATATAAAGTTTCTTTATATCCCACATATGTGAGAGATCATTCTGTGTCTATTCCTCTTCATCTGGTTTTATTCAACATGATATTCTCCAGATCCATTCAGATTGCAGCAAACTGTATGACTTAATCTTTTCTTTAGCGCTGAGTAGTATAGTTCATTGTGTATCATGATTTCTTCATCCAGTCATTTGTGTTGTCTACTTATTTTACTTATTGTATATAGTGCTGCAATGAACATAGGAATACTGATTTCTTTTCTGGATTGTGCTGTGGACCTTTGGGTTATATTCCCAGGAGTGAAATTGCTGGGTCATATGGAAGCTTAGTTCTTAGTTGTTTTTTTTTGTTTTTGTTTTTTTTTTTTAGGACTGTCCATAGTCTTCCAGAAAGGCTGGACTAATTGGTATTCCCACTAACAGCAAATGAGGTCCTAATTTCCCCTGCATCCTTGCCAACATTTGTGGTTGCTCTTTTTGATAAATTTTAGATTCTGTGGTGTGAGGTAATAGCTTATTGTGTTTGATTTGCATTTCCCTGATGATATTGATAGAGTATTTTAGATATGCTTTTTGGCATTTATATTTCTTCTTTAAGGAAGTTCTTGTTCATCACTTATCCCATTTTCTAAGGTTGGATTTTTTTTTCTTGTAGACTTCTACCAGTGCTTTATATACCTTAGATATTAAAACTTTTTTAGATAAGTTGTGGGCAGTCTGTGGGTTGTCTTTATATATCTTGGTCATCATTTCCTATCTCTCTCCCTCTGACTTATTTCATAATAGATTCCATGTACATCCATGTATAGGAAAATTTCATGCTTTATCGTTCCTGATGGGTGCATAATATTTCATTGTACATATATCACAGTTTATTTAGCCATTTATCTGTTGAAGGACATCTTGGTTATTTCCATAGTCTGGCTATTATAAATAGCACTGCAGTGAATATAGGTGTGAGGAAGGGATTTTTGTATTGTATTTTTGTGTTCCTAGGGTGTATCCCTAGGAGTGGTATAGCTGGATTATTTCCAGACTCTAGAAACAACCAAGATGCCCTTCAACAGATGAATGGCTAAAGAAACTGTGGTACATATACATAATGGAATATTACGCAGCTTTCAGAAGAGATGAAGTCATGAAATTTTCCTATATGTGGACGTACATGGAATCTATTGTGCTGAATGAAATAAGTCAGAGGGAGGGAGAGAGACACAGAATAGTCTCATCTATGGGTTTTAAGTCAGAGGAAGAGAGACAGACACAGAATAGTCTCATCTATGGGTTTTAAGAAAAATTAAGGATATTATTGTAATAATGCCCAGAGACAGTAGAGATGAGGGCTGAAGGATATTATTGTAATAATGCCCAGAGACAATAGAGATGAGGGCTGGAAGGACTGGATCACAATATGAAGCTCACCACAAAGTGTGTGAATGCTATTAGGGAAATAACTACACTAACAACTATCATGACAATGTTAAAGAATGAGAGAAGTAGAATGCCTGTCACAAATATAGACAGGTGGGGGAGGAGGGGCCATTGGTGGTGAGAATATTGCACTGGTGAAGGGGGGTATTCTGTTTATGACTGAAACCCAAATACAAACATGCTTATAATCATGGTGCTTAAATAAAGATTTATTAAAAAAAACTGAGCACAGAGCCAGAAGTAAGTCCTAAGTACCACTGGGTGTGGCCAAACCAACCCACCCCCCCAAAAATACCCTCCAAAATAACCTTTACGTGGGCTAAAGAGATAGTAGAGAGATTAAAGCACTTGCCTTGTTGTGATCCCCCAGATTGAATCCCAATAACATATATGGTCATTTCCTATGTACCTCCAACCCCCATCACCTCCAGAGTGATCCCTAAGATTAGAGCTAGAAGAAAGCCCTGAGAACTGCAGGGTGTGGACTCACCCTCCACTTTCCCCACACACCCCCAAAAAGCCTTTCCAGGGCCATGGGTGTGACTTGGGAGAAGAGCATATACCTTGTATGTATGAGGCCATTAGCTAGAACCCATGTTTCATAATGCAAAACTCCTCACAGTTCCCAGATGCTTAACAAATAAAATTCAGACCTACTATTTCATGATCTATGTAGATCCTGATAGATCCTGACACTATTTTCACTTTTTTAATTTTAATTTTCTTTTCATACTACTTTGTGATGGTGTATGACATTCTTGATGAAACATTGGTTTCTGTTTGCCAGAATTTTGTTGAGGATCTTTGAATCTTTGTTTATTAGGGATATTGGTCTGTAGTTTTCTTTTCTTGCAACATCTCTGTTTCATGAAAAAACCTGAAAAGGATTAGTAATAGTTTCATTAGAAAGGTTTGAAAGAATTTGTTAGTGAATCCATCTGGGCCTGGGCTTTTGTTTTTGGGAAGATTTTTTTTTTTTTTTTTTTTTTGGTTTTTGGGTCATACCCGGCAGCGCTTAGGGGTTACTCCTGGCTCTATGCTCAGAAATCGCCCCTGGCAGGCACAGGAGACCTTATGAGCTGCAGGATTTGAACTACTGTTTTTCCGCTTGGAAAGCAGACGCCTTACCTCCAGGCTATCTCTCAGGCCCACCCCCCCCTTTTTTTTTTTTTTTTTTTGGTTTTTGGGTCATACCCAGCAGCGCTCAGGGGTTACTCCTAGCTCTATGCCCAGAAATCACCCCTGGCAGGTACAGGGGACCATATGGGATGCCGGCATTTGAACCACCATGGAAGGCAGACGCCTAACCTCCAGGCTATCTCTCCAGCCCCAGTTTTTGGGAAGATTTTTGATTACTCTTTTAATTTCCTCAATAGTGATGGCTCTACTTAGATATGCTAGATCATCCTGGTTTAACCATAGAAGATTATAGGAATCCAAGGACTTATCTATCTTCCAGGTTCTTGTGTTTCGTGGCATAGAGTTTCTCAAAGTAGTCTCTGATTACCTTTTGAATCTCTGCTGTATCTGTAGTGATCTCACCCTTTTCCTTTCTAATCCAATTTATTAAGTTTCTCACTTTCTCCATTTCTTTGTGAGTTTTGTTAGTTTTTATCAATCTTGTTTTTTTTTCCAAAGAACAAACTTACTTTTGCTTTCATTGATCTTTTGAATTGCTTTCTATTTCCATTTCATTGATTTCTGCTCTAAGCTTTATTATTTCCTTCTGTCTACCTATTTTGGCTCCTTTTATTGATCATTTTCTAATTTTAAAAGCTATGTCATTAAGCTATTTATGTAGGCCCTTTCATCCTTTCTGATGTACGCTTGTAAAGCTATGAATATTCCTCTTGGTACTATGTTTGCTGTGTTCCAAAAATTCTGATAGTTTGTGTCTTCATTGTTATATGTTTGCAGAAATGTTTTGATTTCCTCTTTGATTTCATCTCTGACCCACTGGTTGTTCAGCAGTGTGCTGTTTAATTTCCAGGTTTTAAAGTTTTTCTTCTGTTATCCTTTATAGTTCACTTCTAATTTTAGTGTCGTGTGTTCTGGAAGGTAGTCTGTACAATTTTGATCCTCTTGATTTTATTGAGATATGTTTTATGGACCAGAATGGTCCATCCTGGAGAATGACCCATGTATATTGGAGAAGAATGTGTATCCAGTTTTTGGGGGATATATATATATATATATGTGTGTGTGTGTGTGTATGTGTGTGTGTGTGTGTGTGTGTGTGTACCCTATATATATCTACTAGTCCACTTTCTTTCATCTCTCTTTTCAGAGCTAGTATATTCTTGTTGGGTTTCAGCCTGGTTGACCTATCAACAGGTGACAGGGCAGTGTTGCGGTGTCTTGGTGTCTTCTACCATTATTGTATTGCTATTGATATCGTCTTTCAGATTTGTCAACAATTGTATTAAATATTTTTCTGGTCCCTTATTGGTGTATATATGTTTAGGAGAGTGATTTCTTCCTGCTGTACATATCCTTTGATTAGTATGAAATGAACATATTCCTCCCTTTTATCTTTTCTGAGTCTAAAGTTTGTTTTATCTGATATTAATATGGCTACTCTAGGTTTTTGTTTGTTTGTTTTGGCCAGACCCATTTGATGCTCAGGGGTTACTCCTGGCTAAGCGCTCAGAAATTGCCTCTGGCTTGGGTGGACCATATGAGACGCTAGGGAATCAAACCGCAGTCCTTCCTTGGCTAGCGCTTGCAAGGCAGACACCTTACCTCTGGCGCCACCTCGCTGGTCCCTACTCTAGGTTTTTTTAGGAAGATGATTGCTTGGATGATTTTCCTCCAGCCTTTTCTTTTGAGTCTATGTTCTGACTATTCATGTGTATTTCTTGTAGGCAACAAAATGTTGGCTTCAGCTTTTTGATCCATTTAGCCACTGTGTCTCTTAACTGGTACATTTAGTCCATTGACGTTGAGAGAGATTATTGTCATGGGATTTAGTGCCATCTTTGGGTAGAAGTTTGGTGTGTCTGTTGATGAGTCTTGTCTTAAAGAAAACCTTTAATTTTTCTTTTGAGACTGGTTTTGAGTCAGTAAAATTTCTGAGCTGCTGTTTATCCGTGAAGGTATGTATACTTCTTTCAAACCTGAAAATGAGTCTGGCTGGGTGCACTATTTTAGTCAAAGCATTCATTTCATTGACTTTTGTCACTATGTCCCATCACTGCTTTCTGGCCTTGAGGGTTTCTTGAGACAGGTCTGCTGTAAAATTTAAAAATGCTCCTTTGAATGTAATTTCCCTTTTTGTTCTTGCTGCTTTCAGTATTTTGTCCCTATCTTTGGGATTTTTCACTGTGACTAGGATGTGTCTTGGGGTGCTTTTCTTTGGGTCTCTTTTAGCTGCTACTCTGGACATGCAGGATTTGGTTGGATGCCATCTTTAGCACTGGAGGGGTTCTCTGTAATGATGTCCTTGAGTATTGATTTTACCTGGGGATTTTTTTCCTGGGTCACTGGAACTCCAATGGTTCATCATTTCTGTTGAAATTGTCCAGGACTTCTATTTTCATCTGTTTACATTCTTTGAATATGTATTCCATTGTCTGATTATTTGCTTTAAGGTTCTTTTCCAATCTCTTCTACTATATGGAGTTGCTCTGCATCTCATCTTCCAGCTCACTGATTCTGTCCTCAGTTGTTGTTAGTTTGTTGGAGAGGCTTCCCATTGAGTTTTTAATTTAATCTAGTGAGTTTTTCAGTCCTGTTATTTCACTTTGGAGTTTTCTGATTTCTATCTTGGTGTTATTCTATTCAGCTTGATCTCTGCTTTATTTGAGTTCAATGAGCATCCTCCATATTAGTACTCTAAATTCCTTGTCTGAGAGGCTAACTATGAGGTTGGTAATTTTGGGGCCATCAGAGCTGACATCTTCATTCTCTATGCACACTGTTGGCCTGCATTGTTTCCCCATTGTTATGCTTGTAGTGTGGCTTTTATTGCGTGTGTTTTTGGGGTTCATGGATTAGAGATATGTGTGACCGCAAAGCAAAGTGGAGTGTTGTGCTCCACCCTGCTTCACCATTTCATGGCAGGTGTACCTTTTAATCACATAGTCAAGGTGAATTAGGGCCATTCCCACCAGCAGTGTTGACCTCCCTTCACCATAGTTCCCAGAATGCATATTGTACCTCCACCCTTAGTCTCCTGGACTGTTAGTGTATGGATCCACCTAGTGTATAGCTGTTATAGTTTGGGTTTCTTAATTTTATTGTCATTAACTTTGGTTTAGGTATTTAGAGCTGACCATTTTTTTTATTTCCATTCAATGCTCCTGACACCACTTGGCCTCTGGGTCCCATCCACTTTTTTTTCTTTTCTCAGTTTTTAGAGGACATAGATATATGAGCTAGAACAGATTATTCATGATCTGTGGTTCTATAAAAAAAAAGGCAGTCACAAAGAAGAAATACAAATGGCCAAAAGATACATGAAAAAATGCTCCACATCATTAATCATCAGGGAGATGCAAATTAGAACAACTATGAGGTACCATCTCACACCACAGAGAATGGCACACATCACAAAGAATGAGAATAAACAGTGTTGGCGGGAATGTTGAGAGAAAGGAACTCTTATCCACTGCTGGTGGGAATGCCGTCTAGTTCAACCTTTATGGTAAGCGATATGGAGATTCCTCCAAAAACTGGAAATCGAGCTCCCATACGATCCAGCTATACCACTCCTAGGAATATACCCTAGGAACACAAAAATACAATACAAAAACCCCTTCCTTACACCTATATTCATTGCAGCACTATTTCCCATAGCAAGACTCTGGAAACAACCAAGATGCCCTTCAACAAATGATTGGCTAATGAAACTGTGGTACATATACACAATGGAATATTATGCAGCTGTCAGGAGAGATGAAGTCATGAAATTTTCCTATACATGGATGAACAGAAAATGTTTTTTATTTCCTCATACCCTTTTTATTTTATTAATATTGATTTTATCTTGGTCTTTGGGCCACATGCAGCAACACTTTATATACCTGGGGATCTGTCTCTGAATATTCAGTTTTATTCCACTCATCTGAGTGTTTGTCTTTATTATAGTACCATGTTGTTTCAGTTGCTGCCACTTTGTAGTACAGTTTGAAATTGAGGAAGGTGATTACTTCCCATATTTTCCCCCAAAGGGTTACTTTAGCTATTTTGTGGAAATTTATCATTCCATTTGAACTTCAGGAGTTCTATTTCTTTAGAAAACATCATGGGTCTCCTTATAGGAACTACACTGAATCTGTACAATGCTTTGGAGAATATTGAGCAGGCACATTTTAAACTTCAGTTGTTGTAGATTGGATCTCTTTATTACAATATTGTTTACTCTGTATCATAGCTGTATAGTTTTTGCTATCAAGATGAAGTCTATTTGACTTTTTTCAGCTCACTATTCTGAAAAGTCTGATTTGTAGTCTTAACATGATCCACAAGGTGGAGCTAATTTTCTAGACATTTACATAATAGACTTGACAAAAGCAAAGTATCTTTATCTAGTAAAAATAACCATTTTATTTCTTCAGTACATTTATGTATTTACAAGCAGAATATTCATTTATATAGTGAAGATTTAATAGTGAATATCTCTATAGTGAAGATTTAGTTAACATTAAAATATAATCTAGGGGCAGGAGAGAAAGCACAGTGGTAGGGCATTTGCCTTGCATGCAGAAGTGGTTCGAATTCTAACATCCCATATGGTTCCCCCGAGCTTGCCAGGAGAAATTTCTGGGCATAGAACCAGGAGTAGAACCTGAGTGCTGCCGAGTGTGATCCAAAAACATATATATATATATATATATATATATATATATATATATATATATATATATATATATATAATCTAGCATCTATAATAATTGATGTTTTGCAGATAGTATTGTAGATGTATTTCCAAACCTTCCGTTTGAGGAAATAAAAATTGTGAGTTTCCAAAGGAGATTTTCAAATGCAGTTACAGAAATGGTTATTGGCAGTGAGATTTTTAAGAAACAGCTGTCATTTCTACATCCTGTTAGAGTTTCTGTAACTTTTTTTTCTTCCAGCTACATTTCTTTCTCTGTAGGGTGTATAGATAAGATGGATATTTTGCTTTACTTCTTTGATGTCCTAAACCTTCAGTAGTTTTTGTTCTTCAACCTGTTCATTATAAATTTACATTAGCATTTCTGTTTGATCTCTTCTACTCTCTTCATTACTTCAGTAGTTTTGTTTCATAGCTCTTGCTGATACTTCATTGTGGGGGTTTCTGGTTTCCCAGGGGTTGCTGCCTACAGCTTGCAGTTTACAGTGTTTGTCATGTTTATATTTATGTTGGTGTTGACCCTGGAATGGATGGGTTGGGAGAAAGGGCATTGCACAAGAAACTGGATGGAGTCATGGGAGAAAGTGCCAGGGTGGGTAGAACAGCCACTTGGATCTTACTGAGACAGCCAAACTTTTAGCTCCCTGCCACTTTTATTAGCCAGAGTTTAACATAAATCAGTTTGACAGGCAGGGATGACATAATTTAGGTACTTGTGCTAACTAATGCAGAAAATTGAGAGGAGAAAAAGTAAAAAGTGATTTTACAATTGTTCATAATATTACAGATGGAACACTTAATAGGTTAATTTCTGTTTTTAAAATTCAAAATGAATTACTCTGTGTAAGCTCTTTACCTACTGCTTTCCTGAATGCTTTCATTCACCCAATTTCATAATAATCTCACTTCTTTTTAAGTTGTTTATGACCCTTGTATTTATAGAATCTGAATACCTTGCAATTGTTGTGAATGAATGTTATGTAGTGGCTGTGGTAAATAGAACATAAATGGAGGTAACACTTCCATATGTATGTTGCTGCATGGGGCCTCTCTGGTCCAACCTAACTCCTTTATTTTTAAAATATCAAAACAACAGTCAATGGGGCTGGAGAGATAGCATGGAGGTAGGGTTTTTGCCTTGCATGCAGAAGGACAGTGGATCGAATCCCAGCATCCCATATGGTCCCCCGAGCCTGCCAGGAATGATTTCTGAGTGTAGAGCCAGGAGTAACCCCTGAGCACTGCAGGGTGTGATCCAAAAACCAAACAAAATCAAAACAAACAATAGTCAACACTGAAATCATGATACCCTGACTTTAACAATTGACCTTTAGAATGTGCCTGTCAAGGAATCAGAGAGATAGTACAGTGGGTAGGTCATTTGCCTTGCCTTGCACTGGCCTACCCAGTCTAATCACTGTCATCCCATATGGTCCCATGGAGCATCACCAAGAGTAACCCCTAAGCATCATCAGATGTGGCCCCAAAACAAACAAACAAAAAAAGTGTCAAAATGGTAGACTAAGGCTGAGGAGGATGGGAGGGAACCTGAGAACATAGGAGGAGGGAAGTTGTCATTGGTAGTGGATTTGGTGCTGCAACACAGTATATCAAAACTTAACTATGAATAATTTTGTAAATTATGGTGCTTTAATACAATTTTTAAAATAAAAAATTATCTATCTTTAGAAAATATATTTTACTGAAGACCAACTACATTGACTAATTTAAAAGTGAATATAGTAAATCTGTATCTTCATAGTAGCATGCATAAAGTACCATAGAATTATATTACTATTTTAAACTCTCAATGAACTAATTTCAATTTACTATATATTCTTCTTACAAATGTATTAGAAACATAAAACACTGTTTGGGAGGATTTATTTGTAGTATACTTCCTTTATACTATTAGGAAATACTTTATACTATTAGGAATTAGTATACTTTATACTATTATACTAGTAGGTCAGTGCTTTTATTATATTTGGTAAAATGGAATTTATATTTTTAATTAATATCTTTATTTAAACACCACGATTACAAATATGATTGTAGTTGGGCTTCAGTCATGTAAAGAACATCCCCCTTCACCAGTGCAACATTCCCATCACCAAAACTATTCATAAGCACATCTTCTACATCTGGAATGCCTAGATTCAAAATTGGGCTGTACTATTTTACTTATATTGGGCATACTATGACCTCTTACACCTTAATTTCTTCATCATTATTGTGAACATTAGATAAATGAAGTATTTTATAAATATATAGATATATATCTAACCCAAAATAGCATACAGTTTAAAAATATGCATATATTCCCAGAATAGCGTATTATTTTAAAAGTATACATAAGGTTAGAGTGACAGATAATGCAGCAGGTAAAGCATTTGCCTTACATGTACCCAACTTGGTTCAATCATTGGCATCCCAAAGAGCCTCCCAACTCTACCTAGAGTGGTCTCTGAACATAACCAGGAAAGCTCTAAGCCGTACCAGATTTGGTCAAAAACAAACAAACAAAAAAACAAACAAAAATGTATGCATACATGTTATTTACTGTTTGCTGTTATGAACTGAGTAATATTTATATAACTTCACTGAAGGTGTTTTCTAAAATAAATTTTATTAAATATTTTTCACAGGATATACAAAATAACCTATATAATTTGAAAGTAGTTTAGCTCCTGGTATTTGAAATTTCAAATGCTGTCCATCTATTATTAAATTGTCTCTCAATATGCACAGTGAAAAGTAGGAAACTGTCCTGGCTTAAGTCAGAAATGTTAAAAATTAGAAGAGCTGGGCCAAGTGGTTGTGCAAGCCCTAAGTCATTTGCCTTTCGTGCATTAGCCTAGGATGGAACATCCCCCAGCATCCCATATGGTCCCCTAAGCCAGGAGCAATTTCTAAGTGCATAAGCCAGGAGTAACCCCTGAGCGTCACCTGGTGTGGCCAAAAAAAAAACAAAAAGAAAAACCAGAAAAAAATATTAGAAGAGTTTTCTGTAGCAGTTTAGTGTGAATTAGTTGTATTCAGCTTCCAAGATAGCTGAAATAGTATTAATAAAAGGTGATTGCATTAAGAGTGTGAGAAGTTAATGGAGTCTCTTTTTTATTCACAGCTTTCTTTAAATTATTAAACAAGGGAACAGAGAGAGAGAGAGAAAGAGAGACAGAGCTCAACATGCTAGTGTACAATATTGACATGCAAAAGGCTCAGGTTTGATTCCCAGTACCACAAGGCCCTTGAGTACTGCTGGGAATAACTTTATACACTGAATTAGAAATAAGGGTCAACCACCTTGAGTATAGCCCATAAGCAAATAAGTATGTGGTGTTTTTTTTTTTAAGGATAGACTATATGTTTTGCATGCAGAAGGCCTCTAATCTGTAATCACTTTTTTTTTTTATAAATTAAAGGGTTAAAGAATAACTCAGAAAAAGTGAAATGAATAGAATGAGGAAGAGATGAAAACCATGTCATATAAGGGGCACTCAAAAGTACTGGAAGGCTTGGATTGCCTCAGAATGACTCCATTCTGAGAAAGGAAATAATTATGATGTATAACGTTTTGTTTTGTTTTGGGGCACACCCAGCGGCGATCAGGCGTCACTCCTGGCTCTTCTCTCAGAAATAGCTCCTGGCAGTCTCGAGGGATCATATGGGATTTTTTTCATTGAACCGGGTCTATCCCAGGTCAGCCTCCTGTAAGGCAAATGCCCCATCACTGTGCTATGGTTCCGTCCCCTCTTTTTTATATGTATAATATTGTGGGGGCTTTGGGGACCCATACCTGGCAGTGCTCAGGGATTAGTTACTTCTTGCTCTGCGTTCAGAAATTTCTCCTGGCAGGCTCGGTGGACCATATGGAATTCCGGGAATCAAACCGAGGTTCATCCTGAATCTGTCGCATGCAAGGCAAACACCCTACCACTGTGCTATCTGTTGGCCTAATGTATAATATTTTGGTACCCCACCTCTGATTTTGCTTTTTCTGCCCAAATTATCAAAAATCTCCAAAATCAGTACGTTTTATAACTTGGTAACTTGATCTTAACTTATAACTTGATTGTGAAAGAAGATTCGGGTAATCTCTTATTTTGGAAAATGTTTCCCCAGGGATTGAACTATTTCTGAGACTCAGTAGTTATAAAAAATTTCAAGTCAGAAGAATCTCATAAAGTATTAAAGAAGTAGAGTTTGATGAATTTCCTCCCAGTGAGGAAAGCACAAAGGTGCTTATGGTGGAAGTCAGCCTCCTTAGTAGGACAATTTACAGCAGATAGTCAAGTAGTACATTTACTGATGACAGCAGATAGTAACAAAAAGTAGTATTCATTCTGTCATATTCCAAGTATTTAGTAAAGGCTTTTTTCTTCTTTACTTGGGAGAAAAAAATTAATAGTGACCTAATTAAATTTAAAAAGTAATAGTCTGAATTAATAATGTGAATCTGTCAGAGAAAAAAGTAGTAGTAACCTAATTAAATTTTTAAAGTTAATAGCTTGACAGTGGTGGAAGAAGAACGACACTGGTGATGGGATTAGCCCTGATTCACTGTATGTCTGAAACCCAACTATACTATAAATGACTTTGAAAGTTACAAAGGTTTCAAGAGGTGGGGCGGGACGTACACACACTGATTTCTGCCGGTTTCTGCTGGGTGTCAGAAGGGCGCAGAATCCATCTTGGGCCATGCTGCTCCCAGACGCCTGAGATGGGATTTCATCAGCGTTCCTGCCTTTGGTCCTGCCTGCTTCAGTGGTGGGACAGGACAGGACGTACATAGAGTGATTCCTGCCGGTCTCTGCTGGGTGTCAGAGGTACTCAGTGGTCAGCGGTCATTTTGGGCCTTGCTGTTACCAGCAGCCTGAGATTAGATTTCTTCAGCGTCCTTACTAGCGGACTTGCCAATGAATACCACCACAACACTTAGAAAAACCCACAATACAACTGTAACAATGGGGAAACAACAGGCCAACACCAGGCAATGAAAATGAAAATGGCAATTCTGAAGACCCCAAAACGGCCAACCACCTAGTTAGTCTCTCAGATATAGAGTTTAGAGAAGAAATATGGAGGATGTTCAAGGAACTCAAAGAAAGTATAGAAGAGAATACTAATAAGAATCGAGAGAACATGAAGATAGAAATCAGAAAACTCCAAACTGAAATATCAGGTCAAATAACAGGTCTGAAAAACTCAGTAGACGAATTAACAGGCAAAATAGATAAGCTCTCCAACAGGGTAACAGCAGCTAAGGATAGAATTAGTGTGCTGGAAGATGAGATGCATAATAACTCCATACAGCAGAAGAGACTGGAAAGTCACAATGGTTTCAATAAAGTAAAATAAAATTTTAAAAAGTTAATGAACATAAAATATTAGTAGTCTGAATTAGCTTTTACTTAGGAGTAAATTTCTGAAAAATATTTTCTTCATCTTAATAATCATCACAATACCTTTAAAGTGTCATGCTAATATACTTCCTTTGTAAAAATATCCTAAACTCTCTTTACCCATCTAGATATACCATATTATTTCTGACATATCTCAGATACTTAAAAGTCATATTTAAATTTCACTAACTGTTGCTTCTATCCACGTAATAATTTATAAATTTCTTCTAGGGTAGAAATTAGCTGTATCGTGTTCTGGTATCTACTATGGTATCTAGCACATAGAGCAAAAATGTTCAACAAATGTGTAATAAGTTATAGAACTGTGACCATATTAAATACTTAGAATTTGAGTATAGTTCCAGATTACCCTAATTATATCAGCATATCTTTTTTTTTTGGGGGGGGGGATTTTGGGTCACACTCGGCAATGCTCAGGGGTTACTCCTGGCTATCTGCTCAGAAATAGCTCCTGGCAGGCACGGAGAACCATATGGGACACCGGGAGGGATTCTAACCAACCACCTTTGGTCCTGGATCGGCTGCTTGCAAGGCAAACTCAGCTGTGCTATCTCTACTGGCCCATCAGCATATCTTTTTACCTCCTCTTTATCACTTCCTTCCTGATCTTCTTAGAGTAAATACTTTTGCTTGCTTGTTCTGCACTACCAGTGTGTTGTAGTGATTAGCTGCCTACTCTCTGACCTCTTTTACAATAATAAATCTAAAGAGATTTTAGTAGTTTTTTCTTAGGATTGGCACATCTTTATGTTGCTTTTAATGGCATACTCAGATACAATCCTGTAACTGACATCACAAAATAGAAGAATTCACTATTGTTTTCCAATCTCTTCTAAAATAAGCGATATAGATGTTTTGGTGCTTTTATTGTTTTCTGGTGCTTAGAAATTTCTTGAGATATGTGGACACTCCATCCTATCTAATCCAGCTGGCCAGCTATGGAGCTAGAGACACTTACCAGATATGTCCTCCAACTCAAACTAATGACTACTGGGATTGTAGATTGGTGGGGAGATGTAAGGCGAATCTCTGAGTTTTTTGACTTAGATGATGTATACAGTGAAGCTACTTCCAAATAGTAGGGAATATAGAAAAGTTTTAGACATTCAAATTTTGAATATGCTGAGTGTTGTTATATTCTAAAAGAGAGTCACATGATTATATCTAGTGAGAAAATGGTTACAACAATATGAAAATTAGGGAAAAGGTAATATTTGAGCCTTCTTGTATGGATGGGATTTCCTTGCATATATTATAGCATTAGAATTCAGTTTTTACCAGAGCATAGAATTTAAATGTAAAGAAAAGAAAAGTTTGAAGTCAGGAGAGCCATGATCTGAACATAAGAAAAGCCAGGGTTTCACTACCCCTCAAAGTAACAAAATTGAAAAAAGTGGGGCTGTTGTTAGTCTCAAATATTGTTTCTCTAAGATAAGAACCGGGGGATTTCTCCTGTGGATTTGATAGAGTCATTTAATACTGAGAATAACTTTAGTCAAATGCAGAAACCTCTTTATAGATTGAGGTTTAATTGCTAGGCGAGGGACTAACACAGAATGTATAGGAAAGTCTCTTAAATCTGAAAAAGAAAAAATGGAGTAGTCAAATTACTATAAAGCATATATAATTCAGGTCTTCCAACTAACTTCTTAATACCTGACTAATCTATCAAGAATCTCAACCAAATCAAAGAAATAGGGTTATCTTAGTGGCTAGTGCCATGAAATGTTAAACAGATGCTATTTTTACTCCTATTTAATTAAATGTTATATAATATTTAAATGTAGATTGCCCTCCTATGAAGCCATTCTGCATACTGTGGGCTAAAACCTCTAACTCATTCTTTTATTCTCACAATAAATATTTGGCAAAATTTTTCCATAGGATTAATAGTAATTTTTGTTTGTTTTGGGGCCACACCCTGTGATACACAGGGTTTACTCCTGGCTCTATGTTAAAGGATCAATCATTATTGATAGGAGACTATATGGGATGCTGGGGATTGAATCCATGTCAGCCACATGCAAGGCAAGTGCCCTACCCAGTGTACTACTGCTCTGGCCTAAAATTGATGCCATTTTATATGACTAATCTCAAGTAACCTATAACAATGGTTTCCAGGTTTATCTGGCCTACTTCCCATTCAAGAAAATAAATTACTTGATGCTCCCCTGAAAGTCAGTCTCTCTCTCTCCCTCTCCCCCCCCCTCAATCTCTCTCCCCCCCCTCTCCTTTTTGGGCCACACCCTATGACACTCAGGGGTTACTCCTTCCTATGCACTCAGAAATTGCTTTTGGCTCGAGGGACCATATGGGATGCAAGGGGATCAAACCAAGGTCTGTCCTAGATTTGGCCACCTGCAAGGCAAATACCCTACCACTGTGTTATTACTCTGGCCCCTGAAAGTCTGTCTCTTTAGGTAAAAATAACAGATAATGTTCTAACTTTTATTATTCTAGCATTGTAGGGAGGACAGAGAGGAGGGTATCATCCACTTTGAGAAATACTGATCTATAATATTTCTTTCAAATGTAAATATATATGAACTTTGTTACCTATTGTCTCTCCCTTCCCCATCACAAATAATTGTGCCCTTGTTGATCATTTGAAATAGTCATTTGAAATGAAGTTATTAATGCATTCAAAGCCTTAATCAACATGGACCTAATGTTTCCCTTGTTTCTGGATGATGCCTGGGTGGATATTTACTCTAATCATTTTTAGTTTGAGTTACTTTGAGCTTTCTACTACCAATACAAATTTTACAGCCTTGGCAAAATGTTCTCTTTATCATAAACTTTTTTCTCTATTTTTTCTTAGTTGTGTTTAAGTAAATGTTAAAACAATAACATCTAATTTGGTTTTTGTCTTTGCTATCACCTTTGTGTACTCATAACTCACCTTTCTACCCAAATTTGCTTGCTATTATGGTCTTTTAAAAAATGGAATGAGCTTTCTTGACATATTATGTTTCATTTTATTTTTCAATTTTTATTATCTATAATGAGGTTTCAGGAATGTATCCACCCACCACCATAATGTCAGTGTCCAATGTCTCAAGGTCCCCTGGCATCCACACTACCATACTCTCCTGGCAAACTCAGTTTCTTTGGCTTCTGGCCATCTATGTTCCCTTACTATGTTTCTTTATGTTATGTTTCATATCAGAAAGACCATAATGCATTTGTCTGTTTCCTTCTCACTGACTTCACTCAGCTTAATAGCTGTCATTTTATATACAAAGCAGAAAATTTATAACTGCATATTTTTCGTAGATGAAGAGTATTTTAGTATGTGGTATATACCACATTTTCTTTTTTTTAATTTATTAATTTTAATATATGTTTTATTTTTTATTTTTTTTTACTTTATTTAAGCACTATGGTTACAAAATTGTTCATTATTGAGTTCTAGTCATACAAAGCACACCACCTTTAACCAGTGCACTTTCCCACAACCAATGTTCCCAGTTTCCCTCACACCCACTCCCCTGCCTGCCACGGGACAGACATTTACTTGTCTCTCTCTTTTTTTCATTTTTGATATTGTGGTTTGTACAATTGTTAACAAAGGGGTACCATGCATATCACTTCATCCCCTTTCAGCACCTAGTCCAGAGTAATCAGTTCCAAATACCAATGTTTCTTTCACTATTCATCTGTTCTTGGATACTTGTGTTCTTTCCAGATTTTTTTTTACTTTTTTTACTTTTTTTTTATTGTAAGAATTTATTCAAGAGACAAAATTGATTAACATAATGAGGTAAGCTAACATAACATAGAATAGTGACATAACATAACATATAATATAATTGATATAATAATAATACATGTAAGTCAAAGAAAGTTTCTGATTAAAAACATATTTTTTTCCATAATGGCTTACATATCTTTCACAGTAGTGTTTTAGGTACATATTAACATTGAATCAGGGGAATACCCATCACCAACTATGTCCTCCCCCCATTTTAGTTCCCTTTCTACAACCCATATAAACCACCATCACCCCCCGGGCTGCTAGAGTAGGTGGACCCCTCTTTGTCTGGCTTACTACTAGTGATCTCATATCTGTTTGGTCCTGGAACCCTCGTTTCCCCTTCTATTTAAGAGGCAGAGCTAGAAAAATCAAGGTATGTGGTTTTGTTTGAAGGCAAGAAAAGCAATAGAATGGGGTACAAAATAAGAGGGGGAAAAAAAAAAGAAGTCAAAAGTCAAATGGGCTGAGTCTCTCTAGAGGCTTCCAACCTCAGTTTGAGAGAGGATGTGAAAAAGGTAATTGAAATATCACAACAATACAGAAAAAATTATTGAATTAAATAATCGGTGAGCACTACAGCAATAAAGATAGGTACCACACAATAGTCTCGGTTCTGAAATCAACTCATGCTCGAATGCAAAAAGAAAGAGAAAGACAAGACAAAATAAAATAAAATAATATTGGAGACATCAACCAAAATCTCCACACCAAAATAAAGACGTCAAAAAAATCGATCAATCGATAAATAAACATGTGGAAAAATGATTGTTTTGTGCTTTTTTTTTTTCTCCTTTTCTTTATCCACCTGCATAGGCACAGTAACTATTGGGGTTATTGTAGAGGGAGTTCCCTTGACCTAGGAGACACAGGGTTTCTCCACCCCTGAAGTATACTGTCATGGGATTAACTCTAGACTCCTTGCATGATCATTTACTCCCCCCTGGCTGCTTTCGTGGTGTGCAAAAGACTTTTGCTTTTTCTTGGATGGTAAAATCAGACCTCTGTTTCTAGAGATCTTTGTGGCTGCGCAGCTCAGGGAATGGAGTTTATGAAGTCTTTCTTTGTGGTTCTAGCAGTTATGTTTCTTCAGTGTCTTTTTTTTTTTTTTTTTTTGGTTTTTGGTTTTTGGGCCACACCCAGCGATGCTCAGAGGTTACTCCTGGTCAGAAATAGCTCCTGGCAGGCACGGAGGACCATATGGGACACTGGGATTTGAACCAACCACCTTTGGTCCTGGATCAGCTGATTGCCAGGCAAACGCCACTGTGCTATCTCTCCGGGCCCTCAATGTCGTTTTAATCCATCTTCTGTAGTTGGTATTCTTGGTCGTTATGTTGCTCCTAGACTGGAGTCTGGGATAAAGTCTTTCGTTATGTTTCCGGAAGACCCGTTCAGTTGTGGTTGTCTCAGTCAACCTTCTGGAATTGGAGCTCTTGTTTGTTGAACAGATCGTATTCCAAAAGCTAGGCTTGAGCTTTTTGTTGCTGTTGTTGTTGTTGGTGGTCCCTGAATGTATACTGTCCAGTCTTGGTTGCAACAACTAGTATATAGCGATCTTGGCTTTTGCACATATCAAAGGGTGACTTGTTTTCTGATTTTGTCTTATTGATAGCTGATGAGCACATTTTCTTTATCCATCTGTTATTGATCACTTTCGTTGCTTCCAATTTTTGGCTATTGTGCAATTAATATAGGAGTAGAGCCAGAGTGATAGTACAGTGAGTAGAGTACTTGCCTTACACAAGACCCACCCAGCTCTGATCCTCTGCTATCCATGTCCCCTGAGCTCTTTTGATTCCTGAGTACAAAGTCAGGAGTGTGTTCTTAGCACAACTCAGTATAGCCTAAGAACAAAGCAAAACAAAAAAATGAGCGCAGGAATGCAAATGCTTTTTTCAGAGAGTATTTTGGGATCCTCACATAGATGCTATTTTCTTATTACTGATAGTATTATGATTGAATTGCCCCAACTTGGGAGTTTCAGAAAGTCTTTTTTTATTTTATTTATTATTTTATTGTTGTTGTTGTTATTGTTGTTTTTGTTTTGTGAGTTGTTTGGGGGCCACACCAGGTGACGCTCAGTTACCCCTGGCTATGCATCAGAAATTGCTCCTGGCATAGGGAACCATATGGGACACTGGGGATCGAACCCAGGTCCATCCTGGGTCAGCCACATGCAAAGGAAATGCCCTAATGCTGCTCTATCACTCTGGCCCCTATTTTGGTTTTTGGGACACACCTATTGGTGCTCAAGGGTTACTCCTGGCTCTACACTCAGAAATTTGCACATTCAGGGGACCAAGAGGGATGCTGAGGATTGAACCCAAGTTGGCCATGTTCAAGGCAAATGTCCTACCCACTGTGCAATTTTTTGGGCCCCATCAGAAAAATCTTTAAATTCTTTCTAGTCAGGAAAAGTTTTCCCCATATAGTAAGGCATTTAGAAATGACTGTTTTAAGAAACTATAAGTCAATGTATTTCATATTAAATAAAATATTGAAATTAAATTATTATTAGCATATCAAGTATCTATAAGATACTTCTAATTATTTGTTATTTAGTTAAAATAAATATTTGACATTATCATTTTAAGTGAACATGAGTTAGTGTCTGCTCAATGTAATAACTACAGTATGTCTAGTTATATAAACCTTATCACTGAATATATATATCCAGAATCTTATTTCTAATTTAGAGCACTGCTTTGTGTCTTTGAAATTAATATTATATTTTGTATCTCTTACAGGTGAAATGAATCAGAGGTACAAGGAACTTAAAAAAAAGGAGGAAAATATGGATAGTAAGTGATAAATTATAAATAAGTAAATATTTTTATCAAATAACTTAATTTTTATACTAAATCATAGATCTAATTCATTTTATAGTAAAGTATAACTCAAATGACTAATTGTAAAAATAAAAGTACAGAAATCCAAGATAGTTTTCATTCAGTAATTAGATCGCTAACATGGTTTAAGCATGGGTAGAGAAAAAATTTTTTCTTGATGTTTGGGTCACACCTGGTGGCGCTCGCACCTGACAAACTTGGGGGACCGTATAGGATGCCGGGATTCGAACCACTGTCCTTCTGCATGCAACACAAATGCCCTACCTCCATGTTATCTCTCCGGCCCCATGGGTAGAAAAATTTGAGAACAGTTTTAGATATGCATATGTGTGTATTTGATTCTTTTGTTGAGAACAGATTACAAAACTAGTCTTCACTTTCATAATCTGTATAAAGTATCTGTAGACCACTTACTGATTGCTTTCTTTTTGTTTTGTTTTTGTTTGATTGGGGTCCACACTTGGCAATGCTCAGGTGTTACTCCTGAAGGTTTATCAATTTTATCCACCTTAAGAAATAGTTGCTCGGGGCCGGGCAGTGGCGCTGAGGTAAGGTGCCTGCCTTGCCTGCGCTAGCCTAGGATGGACCGTGGTTCGATCCCCCGGCGTCCCATATGGTCCCCCAAGAAGCCAGGAGCAACTTCTGAGCGCATAGCCAGGAGTAACCCCTGAGCGTCACAGGGTGTGGCCCAAAAAACAAAAAAAAAAAAAAAAAAAAAAAGAAATAGTTGCTCGCTTCTGCACCTCAAAGGAAATAGTGCCCAGAATACAAGAGCCACCCACTGAGTGGGAGAAACTATTCACCCAATACCCATCAGATAAGGGGCTAATCTCCAAAATATACAAGGCACTGACAGAAATTTACAAGAAAAAAACATCTAATCCCATCAAAAAATGGGGAGAAGAAATAAACAGACACTTTGACAAAGAAGAAATACAAATGGCCAAAAGACACATGAAAAAATGCTCCACATCACTAATCATCAGGGAGATGCAAATCAAAACAACGATGAGATACCACCTCACACCACAGAGAATGGCACACATCACAAAGAAAGAGAATAAACAGTGTTGGCAGGGATGTGGAGAGAAAGGAACTCTTATCCACTGCTGGTGGGAATGCCGTCTAGTTCAACCTTTATGGAAAGCGATATGGAGATTCCTCCAAAAACTGGAAATTGAGCTCCCATACGATCTAGCTATACCACTCCTAGGAATATACCCTAGGAACACAAAAATACAATACAAAAGCCCCTTCCTTACACCTATATTCATTGCAGCACTATTTCCCATAGCAAGACTCTGGAAACAACCAAGATGCCCTTCAACAGACGAATGGCTAAAGAAACTGTGGTACATATACACAATGGAATATTATGCAGCTGTCAGGAGAGATGAAGTCATGACATTTTCCTATACATGGATGTACACGGAATCTATTATGCTGAGTGAAATAAGTCAGAGAGAGAGAGAGAAAAACGCAGAATGGTCTCACTCATCTATGGGTTTTAAGAAAAATGAAAGACATTCTTGCAATAATAATTTTCAGACACAAAAGAGAAAAGAGCTGGAAGTTCCAGCTCACCTCAGGAAGCTCACCACAAAGAGTGATGAGTTTAGTTAGAGAAATAACTACATTTTGAACTGTCCTAATAATGAGAATGTATGAGGGAAATGGAGAGCCTGTTTAGTGTACAGGTGGGGGTCGGGTGGGGAGGAGGGAGACTTGGGGCATTGGTGATGGGAATGTTGCACTGGTGATGGGTGGTGTTCTTTACATGACTGAAACCCAAACACAATCATGTATGTAATCAAGGTTTTTAAATAAAATTAAAAAAAAAGAATTGAAGGGTACATAAGCAAAAAACAAACAAAAAAAATTGCCTTTCAGATAAAAAAAATAAAAGAAATAGTTGCTCTCACTGTGAAGAGAGTCCACCTAAAAGTATCGTTATGTCAGCATTATGAATTTATTTCCATCTTAAAACCTAAATTGAGGGAAATAAAGCAATGATGTTAGAATAGAAAGAGTGAAAGTCGTTAAATGAGTATACCTACAAAAATAAGCATTAATATGATGACAAATTTTTCTTTCAGGTGAACCTTGAGTAAATTACATTGTAAGATTTCATAATTAACTGTGACTTAGAACAATTAGAGATATTAAGACATAAACCCTCCATACTGATTTCAGAACTGCTTATCAAAGCGAGACTCAGATCTATATCTTTACTAGGTTTTGACCCAGATATAATAGTTTTGCTAATACCAAAAAAGGAAATTGAGTCCATACTACCTCTTAATGAATCTCTACAAAGGGGCCTCTCAGATTTCACAGGAGAAATATCCTCCCATTATCCAGCAGAAAAAACTTGGGACTTTTTAAAGAAAACTCAGTTTGTTATTTCTTCAATTGATCAGGATTTCCCTATTCCCAAGGCCAAGGTTTTTTACATCGATAGATCCCAAAATAGAAAAGGAGGAATAACTGGGGACAACATTAATATGACCATAGATACCAAATATATATCTGCACAGAAAGTTGAATTAGTAACGTTAATTTACCTATTAGAAAATGTATCTGAGGCCATGAATATCATTTCTGATTCTTTGTATGTGGTAAATTTATGTCCTGTAATATCCACTTCTCCATTAATGCTAATAACCCGATCATACAGAATTTACTAAAAAAAAAAAAGAGAGAGAAATAGTTGTTCTCAATGCAAACTGATCACCATTGTATGTCTTGTTATAAACCTATATCACTAATATATAGTTCCAGAATCATATTTCTAACTTGTTAATATTATATTATATTTAACAATATTTAAGAATGTTTAACAATAAAAATGAGATAAACTATTTGTGAAGGTAGAGGTCAAATTGGTAGTTTCTCTTCATGGAATAGTATTGATCAAAGGATTTGGATTATGATAGTATTATTGATCAAAATGTTGCTTCCAAAAATATTCACTTTGAAAATTTATAGAACTCTTTACTTAAGATGTCTTGAATCTCATTATTATTCAATAAAATAAACTTAAAATGATGAGAAACAGATTTTTAATGTACTTTAAAAAATGTAAACCAGCAAATCAGAACAACTATGAGGTACCATCTCACACCACAGAGTTTGGCACACATCACAAAGAATGAGACCAAGCAGTGCTGGTGGGGATGTGGAGAGAAAGGAACTCTTATTCACTGCTAGTGGGAATGCCATCTAGTCCAACTTTTATGGAAAGTGATATGGAGATTCCTCCAAAAAACTGGAAATTAAGCTCCCATATGATCCAGCATACCAATCCTAAGAACACAAAAATACAATACACAATCCCTTCCTCACACCTATATTCATTGCAGCACTATTTACAATAGCCAGACTCTGGAAACAACCAAGATACCCTTCAACAGATGAATGGCTAAAGAAACTGTGGTACATATACACATTGGAATATTATGCAGCCATCAGGAAGATGAAGTCATGACATTTTCCTATACATGGATGTACATGGAATCTATTATGATGAGTGAAATAAGTCAGAAGGAAAGAGATAGATGCAGAATAGTCTCACTCATCTATGGGTTTTAAGAAAAATAAAAGACATTCTTGCAATAATTTTCAGAGACAAAAGAGAGGAAGGCTGGAAGTTCCAGCTCATGACATGAAGCTCACCACAAAGAGTGATGAGTGCAGTCAGAGAAATAACTACATTGAGAACTATAATAACGTTGTGAATGAATGAGGGAAGTAGAAAGCCTGTCTAGAGTACAGGCAGGAATAGGGTGGGGAGAAGAGAGATTTGGGACATTGGTGATGGGAATGTTGCACTGGTAAAGGGGGGTGTTCTTTACCGAAACCCAACTATAATCATATTTCTAATCATGGTGTTTAAATAAAGATACTAAGATTAATAAAAAAAAGAAACAAAGACATGGGGCTGGAGTGATAGCACAGAGTAAGGCGTTTGCCTTGCATATGGCCAACACAAGAAGGATCCCAGCATTCCATATGGTCCTCTGTGCCTGCCAGGAGCAACTTCTGAGCACAGAGCCAGGAGTAACTCCTGAGCACCACTGGGTGTGACCCCCCCAAAAAAAGACTGAATTTTTACCTATAATATAAATAATATTCAACATATTTGAGCTATAGCACTTTATGAGTAAAATACACTTTTTAAGATAAAATTGATATTTGGTAATATTTTCAGAAATGAGGTTAGTGGCTCGTTATAGATGTTAAAAATTATAAATGCATCAAGGAGATTCTATGAGAAAAGTTTCCCCCATCTACTTCTAAGCTCCTTTTTATAAAACTTTAATTTATTTTTAATATCTTTATTTATACAATTTGATTACAAACATGATTGTAGTTGGCTTTCAGTCGTATAAAGAGCAGTGGCGCAAGCAGGAGGGTGTTTGCCTTGCATGCGCTAACTTAGGACGGACCACATTTCGATCCCGGTGTCTCATATGGTCCCCCAAGCCAGGAGCGATTTCTGGGCATATAGCTAGGAGTAACCTCTAAGCTTCACCAGATGTGGACCCCCAAAAAAAAAAACAAAAAAAAGTTTAATTTATTTGTATTAATATTATAATCTGACAAAGTTTAAAAGTATCAAAATGTTCTTATTGAGTAATTACTTTTGAATTAGTAATAAATCTTATAACATTTGTTTTAATATTCAAAAAAGTACTTTTAATTCCTATAAAGCAGAGTATATGCAGTTATACCAATATCAACAAGAGTCTTATTAAACTTTCTCATTGGCAGCTTTTATTGAGACGTTTGATGAAACTAAGAATCAGGAACTGGAATGGAAAGTACAGTTAGAAGCCAGTATTGTTGCACTTTTGGAGCATTGTAGTAGAGTAAGTATCATGTGCTTGTCTTACTGCAATTACTTTTATTAAAATTATCTTTCCAAAGGCAAATCAGAAATATGGTGGAGTCATTACTATACCTGATTATTTAAAATAAATTTTTAAATTCTATTTCTTATGATTTAAGCATTAATTTTTTGTTGTTTGTTTGTTTTTGTTTTGGGGCCACACCAGCAGCCCTTTGGTGGTGGCTCTGCGGTAAAAAAAATAATTCCTGGCAGGCTCAGGAGCCATGTGGGCTTCCAGAGATTAAACCTGGATCTGACTCGTGCAAAGAGAAAGGTCCTACCCACCTTTGCTATTCCCCCAGCCCCTAACCCTTAATTATTATCCTCTATCAAAACTTAATTAGGATGATAGGAAAAAGGGAAAGGATGACACATAAATATCAATATTGTGCATTGAGGGACTAATAATCCAGAGTATAAGATTTTCTTTGTAATATTAGGAACTTGTAGAAGTAATATTTGATAAATAGGGCCGGGCGGTGGCGCTAAAAGTAAGGTGCCTGCCTTGCCTGCGCTAGCCTCGGACGAACCGCAGTTCGATCCCCCGGCGTCCCATATGGTTCCCCAAGCCAGGAGCGACTTCTGAGCGCATAGCCAGGAGTAACCCCTGAGCGTCACCGGGTGTGGCCCAAAAACCAAAAAAAAAAAAAAAAAAAGAAAGTCTTAAGTATCATAAAATTTTAATTTGGGGGGGGGGTTGGGCCACACTTGGTGACACTCAGAGGTTACTCCTGGCTATGCACTCAGAAATTGCTCCTGGCTTGGGGGACCATATGGGACGCTGGGGATCGAACTGAGGTCCACCCTGGATCAGCCACGTGCAAGGCTATCGTTTCAGTCCCAAATTTCAAAATATTTTTATACCGAAATTGCAGTATGCATAGAAGGAATTCTTGTAAGATGTGTATAAGAGCACCAGACATAACAATGTATATCTTGGCTCATCCGAAAATATTTATTGAGCAGCTATGAATATGTAATACTACAGAAGTAAAATGCAAAGTTCCTTTTTAATATACTATGAATTTTAAGTCTCCAATAAATTTATGTAAAAGCATACTTGAATTTTTTCTGAAATAAGATAAACTAAAGTTAAATAATTCTGACTTTTTATTAAGCCTCTTTTGGAAGATATCTAACTGAATCTCACTGTATTCCTCTATAAATATCTGTAACAAATTATGTATTTCAGAAAAAATTACCTATTTTCAAAAATTCCATAATTTGATACTATTTCCGAAGGGTTTTGTTAGAGTGTTGTATTGATGGACTTTTTCTCTACTTTTATTTGTTTAAAAACACAGAACTTAATTCGTATGAAACAGATATCCTCTATAACCAATCAAGAGCTAAAGATGATGCAGGATGACCTTACCATTAAATCTACTGAAATGCAAAAATCTCAAAGTACAGCTAGAAATTTGACTTCAGGTGAGAAAAATAACCTTGATTTTAATATCCTTTTCTTTTCTATAACAACTTTAAATTTTTAAAAATCTATTAATGTTGTCTTATTTTTTTTAAGAGACTGAGGATATAATTTATAATAATAGTCTATTGCCCTGGTCATTAATATTCTCAGGTTTTTATGACTAAAAAATTTAGTAGTATCATTATTTATTTACTTTTATTTACTTGTTCCATGCTTATGTAAAGTTTGAGTATTTGGGAATCTTCTCTTTTATTAATTCAGTCTATTTTCTCAAGGAAATTTTAACAGTGGATTGGCAAATTAACAATTGAATATTATGGAACAGTGACTCTAGTGTTTCTTTTTACCACAGAGCCTGAGCTACACTTTATTCTTAGACCCTAATATTGAACAGCTAGTCTGGTTGTCAGATTATCATTGAAGAGGCCTCTGGATATCCAGAACACTTTGCATATATATATTAAATAGTGCTATGATGGGAACATAAAGAGTAGTAGCTAAAGTATACAGAGATCAGCACTCAATCTTGAGTAGTTATGAGGAATCCTAAAAAAAGTTTTAGTTACAATTTGTTTCAGCCAGGAAAACTACTATGCTAGAAAGTAGAAAACAACTGTCAAATAGGTACAGTAGGAAAGGTATTATTAGTTTTGATTGCAATTTTCTAATAGCCAAGTTAAAAGTCATAAAGACATAAATACAGGTACATTTTGATATAATTTCATTTACCTAATTACATCCAAAGTATTACCATTTCACCATATGATCAATGTCAAAGTGATGTTTGAGCTTTTTTACACTTACATTCCATCTCAATTTGGACTAGAAGCATTCAAGACTTCAAGAGCTATATGTGACTATTGGTAGCTGGTTAGCTGGTTCAGGTAGAGATTAGAAGCAAATAAAAATGAATTTAGAAGGGCCAATCTGCAAGAGAATTAGAAGGTATGCTAGGGAGGGTCTCATTCTACTGACATTTTTCAAACTCTAGAGTTTTAAGAGCAGAGTAGATAGGGCGTTCCTGGAGTCTTCCAACCTCTATCATCCAGCAGACTCCTAATTTTGGTTCTCCATAGACCTCAGAAAGGGTTGACCCCAATCTTTCGAACTCTTTTGCCTTAGACAGAGGGGTAGCTCCAGAAATCAACCTCCCATCTGCCAAGATTCAGACCCTCTTTGGAACTTCCTGAGGAGCTGGAGATTCCAACTCATGGCACAACCAGAACTTGAAGTTTTTAAAAGGGAGGAGGAATCTTGTAAAAGTTTTATGCCAAACAAATTTATAAAAACCTAAAAAAAATAACTTAAAGACCATAGAATTCTATATTTATATTACTTAAGGTTGATAATAATTCAACAAGCTTTTTACTCATTTACGTTATCATTGCATGACCATTACAAGTCAATTATAAATGCCAGGAAATGGATGTAATAATCATGATTTTATATTTCTTTCATACTTTTATACTTTGTGTTTACGTTTTCTTTTAAAAATTTTCTGCATATCTGGGGTTGTAAAAGAATGAGAATTATCTTCAATGAAGATAGTTTATAATTAATGATAACAGTTTATTAGAAATTTTTTATTAATGTTTATTCTGACTCCTGCAATTAACCTCATTTACTATTTTTTAATTTTAATACATTAATTTAAGGCAATCATATAAATTATTTTTACCCTTATATACCTTTTTCTACAAGAATATATTGTAGATTTTTAAATATTTTTATTTACCTTTCATAGTTATTGGAGTTTTATAGGTCTTTTTATCTACCCTGAAAATTACAAAACTCCCCTGAATTTTCTTCATGTCCTCATGTTTCTTAAGGAGTATAATTACTTCTTAGCATGATAAAAACCTTAGTATAATTTGTGGCTTTCCAAAAGTTCTTGTACATAAATTTATATAAGTGATATCTGTAAAACAAAAATTTCTAGAAGCCTCCTTAGAGGACTAGTAAAAATAAAAACCATAGAGAAATATTGGTGTAGTACATTTAGTAAAGAGGCAAGGAATCTGTCAGCAATCATTTGTATTTATATATTTGGAAAGGAAACTCCAGGGAATAAACAAATGCACTGATGGCAGAATACTTCAGAAACACTTCCCTAGGTCAAAGCGGTTCCTTCTGAGATTTTGCTACTATGTACACACTGCTTGGTAAACTTTGCAACTTCATAGCATATCAGAAGGAACTAGTCTGCATCCTCTTCCTGTCGCTTCCCTTGGAGCATTAAATTTTAAAAGGGGAGACCTGCTGTTAAAGAAAGATAAACTGCCTTATACCATCCCATCATTTCTCTTCTCTAGGAAAAAGTTTGTGTAGATCCTACATGTATTTCCTAATATATACATTTGAATTAAACTCATATTAAACTGATTTATATTTCACCAGCCAAAGCAGGCAAGCTAAGTATATTTCCTATTTACACAATTGGAACACCATAATCCTTAATGACTTATTCTGCACTTTGTTTCTTAACTATTTCAACCTTAGTAGAGATATAAAACCCTTTCAGAAACATTTAAGTATATTTTAAAGTAATAAATAGGTCAACTTGGTTGAGTAAAAGGAAACATTCAAGAATGCTATTCTAAATTTATACATCAAATTTAAAAATACTTTAAAAATCAATGACTTTGAAATATTTTTGCTATATGGTGTTTTATACTTATATTATTGTTGTTAATTGAGATATACCTAATTCTTTTCTTTTTGAGATATACCTAATTCTTAAATTGATTTTTATCATAGCATTATTCTTCCAGGTATATTTTAATCAATTTCCCAGATATATAGTTAGGAAAGAAGGTTTAAGGGCAGTTTTGTATTTGATTTTTTCCATTTGAGAATCTGTACAGTTTATAAAATGTAATTTCAAGTTTGCTAAATTGTATATGAAGGCACCAACCTACTTACTGATTTCTTAGCTACATGTCAGAGAAACAACCTAATATGAAGAAGGCAGATTTCCATAGGTTGTATAAACTCTACCTAAATTCTAACTTAACTATTAAACTATGTATAGCATTGGATATGTTTTAAGGGAAAAAATAGTGAAAGTTAAAGAACTGAGGATAAAGATTTACATGTTGCTCTACAAAAAAGAAAATTTTGGAGTTTAATTAAGCAAAGATTATTAAATATAATTGAGTCAGTTCTTTTCAAAGAAACACAGCAGAATCTATAGTATCTATAGCAAATCACTTAATATGTTATACTGTAAATATCTATAAAAATTAATATGAAAATATGGGCCGAAGCGGTGGCGCTAGAGGTAAGGCATCTGCCCTGCAAGTGCTAGCCTAGGACAGATCGTGATTTGATCCCCTGGAGTCCCATATTGTCCCCAAGCCAGGAGCGATTTCTGAGCACATAGCCAGGAGTAACCCCTGAACATCAAACAGGTGTGGCCCACAAAAAAACAAAACAAAACAAATATAATAGGAAAATGTGACTCTAGGGGAAAATCAATCATTATACTCTGAGCCTGAAATAATCAAGATATAGAAATAAGAAAAGTATTCAAAAATTTATATTGGGGCTAGATAGAACACCTACTGTGCATGAGTAAAGCTTTGCTTTCAATCTCTAGAAACAAAAACAAACAACAGATACAAAAAACACATACACAAAAGACCACCAAATAAAGAAACAAAAAAATAACTAGCAGGAGTTAAAGAAGACAAAATATCATAATAAATTAATCATATAGAGGAATGGATATTACCCAAAAGTCAAATGAAAAATTCTAGAGTTAAAAGATAAAATGAGGGGCCAGAGAGATAACACAGCGGTAAGGTGTTTGCCTTGCAAGCAGCTGATCAAGGATGAATGGTGGTTCGAATCCTGGCATCCCATATGGTCCTCCATGCCTGCCAGGAGCGATTTCTGAGCACAGAGCGAGGAGTAACCTCTGAGTGCTGCTGGGTGTGACCCCCCCCCCAAAAAAAAAAAGATAAAATGAAATAATTCAGGGACCAGAGAAATGGTATAGACTACAGGATAAGTTATTTTGCCTTGCATGCAACCAAACTGGGTTTCAATCCCTGGCACTCCATATGATTCCCCCAAGTACTGCTAGGAGTGATTTTTGAGCACAATTAGGAGTAAGCCCTGAACACAGCCAAGTGGTGCCAAAGATGGAAAAAGTGCTGAAGTCTAATAGTCAAAAGGTTTTGATATGTCTCAGGGAGAAATGTAATAGATAAGCTTCTATCAAACATTAGTTAAGTTCTGGGTCATGAATTCTATGTGATCTCAATAATGCATTATTAAGTAAGGTATCTGTATATAGAAATATACATAAACCAGGGCCAGAGAGCATGGAGGTAGGGCATTTGTCTTGCATGCAGTGGATGGTGATTCACATCCCTGCATCCCATATGGTCCCCTGAGCTTGCCAGGGGCAATTTCTGAGCATGGAGCCAGAAGTAACCCCTAAGCGCAGCAGGTGACCCAAAAACAAAACAACAAAAAAAGAAATGTACATAAACCAAGATAATTATATTAATTGATGAAATTATTATGAAATAACTTACAAAAACCCAACTCTGAGTTTTCTAAGTTCAGTATTTCCTAGCTCATTACTGGTAGTAAAGATAGTGTATCTTCCAAAAATGATCAAAATTGACGTACTTATAAAATTGTGTTCAGATATTTATTAAATATGTTTTATTGCCTTGATTTTCCCTTTTATGAGTGTCACCTATTAAAATGTAGGTATTGGATTCATATGTAATATTATTATTTAGAAAAACTTTGTTATTTATATTTTGTATGATTATGAAAAAAAGTATGTCTGCATAAGTCAAATTACTTTGTATGCCTGCAGATGAAAAAAAATTATTTTCTTTGTATAGACTCAATCATTGCTATTATTATATTTAATTGCATATATTCTCATTAAACAAGGTATTTAAGGGTTGCATTGCTTTTCCACATGTGAGAGGAATACAATTTTGAATAATTTGAGCCTCAAATTTTCTTTTGTTTAGATAGTCAGCGTCTACAGTTGGATCTACAGAAAATGGAGCTTCTGGAAAGTAAGATGACTGAGGAGCAACAATCTCTAAGAAGTAAGATTAAGCAAATGACAGCTGATCTGGAGACATATAATGATATACCGACTTTAAAATTATCAGGCGAAGAAAAGAAAAAGGTAAAAGCGAGTAGTGTTTTACAAAATTGCCATTCAAATTCTATTTCTCTTGATAAGATTTAAAATACATCATTTATAGGATTTATTGTTTTCAGTTAATTATTTGATATGAACTAAAGAAAAATGAAGGTGTGCTTATCACAAGAATTTGTTTGTTTTTTTGGGCCACACCCAGCGGTGCTCATGGGTTACTCCTGGCTGTCTGCTCAGAAATAGCTCCTGGCAGGCACGGGGGACCATGTGGGACACTGGGATTCGAACCAACCACCTTTGGTCCTGGATCGGCTGCTTGCAAGGCAAACGCCGCTGTGCTATCTCTCCAGGCCCTTATCACAAGAATTTAAAGAACTAAAATGCAAATATTGGAGGTGGAGGCATAGTATACTGATTAGGACACTTTCCCTGCACGTATCCAACCTAGGCTGTATTCTTTACATAACATATGGTCCACTAAACCCCACCAGGAGTGATCTCTCAACCCAGAGCCAGAAGTAAGCCCAAAGCATGCCTAAATGTCACCCCAAAATAATACCCCTCAAAACCCAAAAAGGTAAATAATGAAAAGCAAGAAAGCATTTCAACAAGTGTATGTAAATATTGTCAGTGGATTTTCATTGCCATTTACAATATTTAAGGTATTTTTTATTGTAAATTAAAGACAAATAAATTTTATAAAGTAAATTTTGGGATCGGAGTAATAGTACAGCAGGTAGATCATTTACCTAGCACATAGCCAACCCAAATTTGAATCCTTACACATACCCAACCAAAGTTCAATCCCAAGTTTGACCAATAGCACCCTATTTGGTCCCCTAAGCACCTCCAGGAGTAAATAATTCCTGACCACAGAGCCAATAGTAACCCTTGAACATCATTGATTTTGGGCCCCAAATAAATAAAATTTAAAAAGTAAATATAGTAGGGTAAGAATCAATAGGGCAGTTTAAATATATTAATCATATATAAATTATATTTAATATTAACTCAGTTGGTATTATATTTATTATACTTCAAGTCATAGTTTTATTAATGGTCTTTAGAGTATTTATAGCTTAGTAGGATTTTTATCAATTATTGAATTTATTTATGACAATGCAACTTATATTCATATTGTTCTGTTATTTCCTTCTGTTTGGATTTATCTAGAAATTACATCAGGAGAGAACAGTGTTATCAGCGCGCAGAAATGCCTTTAAAAAAATAATGGAGAAGCTAAACTTAGAGTACGAGACTCTAAAAACACATTTACAAGAAAATGAGACACATTCTCAGGTAAAAAAGAGAAAATCATTAAAATTTTTATTATTTTAAGATTCTCTGTTCTGTTCTCTTCATCTATCTTTTCATCAACAAACAATACTTTTATTTTTGGTGATTATTTTAAATTAATTAATCTACTTAAATTTTGGCTTCAAAAATAGCCAGGTTGAGACTGATGCACATGTTGAATGAATTTTCCTATTTTTTATAAATATTTGACCTGGTTACATTATGATAAGAACTTAAATATAACCACAATAAAATATTTTTTTAAAAAGCACTTAAAATATATATTTTTAAATTTTTTATTTAAGCACCATGATTACAAACATTATAGTTGGGTTTCAGTCACAAACAGAACACCTCCCTTCACCAGTGCAACATTCTCACCCCCAATGCCCCTTCTCCCTTCTTTCCATCCCCTGCCTGTATTCGAGATAGGCATTCTACTACAGTTATTTTTTAAGTTCAGTAAGCTGTTTTTTTTTCTTTCTTAAAGGATAAGTGTTAAAAAAAATACAGTAGTAAAGGTGTGAAAGTGGCCATCTCCGTTGTTTGCATAGGCCCAGCAAAATATGGGAAAAACAGGAAAAAAAAATCCTTGGCCTGATTACAAGAACGCCTCACCTCAGAAGTTTATTGGCATAAGACCAACTCTGGGCTCCAGGCATATCAGTCTGTTCAACCCCTGAGTCATTCATTCTCCATGGTCCTGGTGAAACTTTTTCACGTTTTGGCTGCTCTTAGTGTCAGGTTCTTGTATTTAAAGATTCTGGATTCTGTGCATTTCCTTCATCAAAGTCAGGCTGACGTGGAGCATCCTCTAGTTTCACCTCACCATTAGATGCAGAGAGACCTGCTCTGCAAGCAGGATGTTGCTAAGTCATCTGAATGTTGAGAGCACTCTTCGGAGTAAGTCAACTGCCAGAGCAATTGTAGGATCTTCCCTGGTAGAGGTTTGCATCCTGGTAATGTTATAGACAATTGTGGTTGTTTCCATAGATGGTATCCATTGTTCAGGGGTGTATGGGCAATGCCCATTCTTCTGAGGCCTAAGCCAAATCATGATGCCAATGTTCAGGGTATAAGGCCTAATTGCATTGCAAAATTTGTGCTCCCATCTCTATTAGATAAGAACTTGTTTGCATATGTAATATTTTTTCATTTTAATGTGCCTATGCAGAAGAGAAACAATGCCACAAGGTATTGTTGGTGCATCTGGGAGCCAAGGGAGCAAGTCCAACACTCCCAGTAACTTAGTTCTAACATGAATTCTGTACAGAGATACTCTTCTATCAGCATTGCTTATTGAACAGATCTGAAAGGGGGAAAAGCAAACAAACAAATAAAAAACCAGTGGGCAAAATTGTCATTATATAAGAGGATATTCAAAAGCATTATAGATGTTAAGGGAATACATCTAAGATTACAAAGGAAGTACACATGTCCTTTTTATGTTTTAGATATAGTCAGGGGGAGGAGGGTGTTGTTTCCAGGACACCACTTTGCTGTCCACTGTGATTTGGCCATCTGGAGTCTGTAAACGGCTCCCAGCACTCCCATATCAGGAAATGACTTTGAGTGGGGGTGTCTTGGAAACGTATTATGGTTGCAAACATAGGTACCCAGTGAACGGAGTTGGAGGATAGGAGTTTGTAGATAATGAAATTGATAGGAACAGAGTTTTGGTTTCTTCTCAGGCTGAGAGTCTATTTTTTCATTTGGGGAGCTGGCTTGCAGTTAGCTTGAGAGAGGATATTCATCTGCTTCATAAGGAGCAAAGACCTGAGGGTAAAAATGGTTACATGTGGGGTTATAGACAGTGGAGGTGAGAGTAAAAAACTAGAAATGAGCCTGTAGGTGGTGAGCCAATGGGGGAAGAGAATAATACAACATAGACGTTCTGTATATTGAAAACATAGATGAACACCTATGATATATTTATCTATATTGTTTCACACAAAATGGATTAAACTATATAAATTTATAAACATATTAAACTATATAAATTTTTAAAGCACACTTTGTTAGTGTAGATTTTTCAACCCATAAATATATATATAAAAATTAAATATACCCTATGGGGTGACATCCTACCTCCTAAAAGATATCTTTGTTATCTTTTCAGAGTGGCTTCTAGTTTTATATGTGTGATGTTTATACCAACAATACACACGTCTGTGGATTTATTTATTTAGAAGCTTATTTTTATTTTATTTTATTTTATTTACTTATATGTTATTTTGATTTGGGTATAATTTGTAGCCCTACTATTCAGGATTTATTCCTAGCCCTGCACTCCGGGAGACTCTCAGGGAGCAATATAGGATGCTAGTTATTTAACCCAGGCCATACAGGACATATAGAACAGTGCCTTAACTTTTATACTATCTCTTTGGTTCCTTGCTTTTTGTTTGTTTGTTTTGTTTTTTTGTTTGTTTGTTTTTTGGGCCACACCCATTTGATGATCAGGGGTTATTCCTGGCTAAGTGCTCAGAAATTGCCCCTGGCTTGGGGGAACCATTTGGGATGCCAAGGGATCGAACCGCGGTCCTTCCTGGGCTAGCGCTTGCAAGGCAGACACCTTACCTCTAGAGCCACCTCGCCGGCCCCTGCTTTTTGTTTTTAATCATACATCAGTACTATCCTTCTTCATAGAAATTTTTTAAAATATTGTAATTGTAAATTGTAATATTTGACTATATAGCTATAATTATTGAACTAATTCCCTATTGTACATTTAGGTTATTTATATCTTCTAACTTTTAAAATAGGAACCAGAATAGGTACATTAAGTAAGGCACTTACTTGTCTTGCTTTGCTACCTTGGTCCTAGCCCTGAATACCAGGGTTAACCTGAGCACTTCCAAGGATCAGTTCTGAGCATTGTTAGGTGGCTCCAAAATGAAACACAAAAAAAAAAAAAAATGTAATGCTACTAAAGAGAAGTCCTATTCTCACATTTCTTGATTCAGATGTCTGATTACAGATGAATGATGCACAGGTCATTGATGTGCATCAATAGGATGCACAGATAGCCACCTGTTTTTTTTTATATGATTCACACTGTTCTCCAAATTCAGAGTTTTGAAGGTAGAGATGATGACCATCTTATTCTTTTCTCCTATCACTGTACTAGTGTTCAAGCACAGAGATGCTAAGCAAATACTAATTAGATAATTAAATTAAGTATGCATCATCTACAAAATAATAAATTATGATCTGTTAAAGACTGACTATATTAAGTTCATTGAACTTACAACTGTTATTCTAAATGCATTAAAAAACCATTTTCTTTCCAGACATTTTCCACTCTGGAGAAGCCCATGCTCTCTCTTGAACATGTAATTCTCTTTTTCTTTCCCCTCTTTATTTCTCTCAGTAAAAACTATTTTGTTTCACTAAATGTATATAAATTGATAAAAATCATTTCATTTTCAGTATCTTACCATAACCTTAATATCCAAAAGTAACATTTTGATCAAATATTTTTGCAGACATTTTTCTTTGCATTCTGTTCATATGGTCTGTAAGTATAGTCTTGTGTAAACATATTTTAGGTTTTATTTCTTTTTGTCAGCTACTGGAAAAATTAAAAAAAAAAGACTGGAGAACATGCAATGGAAAAAGTCCCAACTTTGATCCTTAGCACCTCATATTTTCCAAGCACCCCAGGGTGCGATTCTGATTCCCTCATAATTTAAAGCATTCCCAACATATCACTGGGCCCTAGAATTGAACTTTTCATACCTTCACTGTTAGTTTGAGTATCTCCAAGAGTAACCCTGTGTTCCTAGGTCCCCAGGTACTGCTGGATAGAGCCCCCAAAATAAATATAATATGGGACCAGAGAGATAGAACAGAAAAAGCACTTACTTTGCATACAGAATACCCTAGTTTTAGCCTAGGCATTTCCTATGTTCCCTGAGCACAGAGACAAGCCAAGAGAATTCCTGAACACATTCAGGACTGTGGCCCAGACAAATAAAAAACATTGAGGAAATAACAAAAATTATAAATTATATACTTGATACTCTTCTTGAAGGAGGTAAATCTTTATTTTGTTTGTATTTAAACATCATGATTACTAGGTTGTTCATAATATAGCTTTTATTCACAGATAAAATTCTTCATGGTTAAGTTAAAGTCATACAATATTTAACAACCTTCACCAGTGCACACTTCCAGCCACTAGTGTCAGCAGTTTCCCTCTCATTCTACCTGATGTTTCTTCCCTCCCACCCACCCTCTCCTGCCTGCCTCTGGGGTAGACATTTTTCTTAACTCTCATTCTCTCTCTCTCTCTTTAGCTCTTGCTCTCTCTTCTCTTGCTATCTCTCCACCCTCTCTTTTCTTTTGTGACATTGTGGTTATTATGAGTGCAAATGAAGGGATGCCATGAATATTCTTTTCATATTAGACCTGCTCTACTCTAACTGCACTCACTGCTCTTTGTGGAAAGCTACCTACCATGGAATGCTCCTCCTGATTTTCATCCCTATTTTTGCTGGACATCATCTAGAGAAAATAAAAGATAGTTTTATTTCATTTTTGTTATATCCCAGTGACAAGTGAGATTATTCTATGTTTATCTCTCTCCTTCCGACTCATTTTGTTCAGCATAATACTCTCTGTGTCCATCCTTGTATAAGCAAATTTTATGACTTCATTTATTTTAAAGGATGCATAGTATTCTACTGTGTAGATATACCACAATTTCTTTAGCCATTCATCTTTTTCAGACATCTGGATTGCATTCAGATTCTGGCTATTATAAATAGGATATGATGAACATAGGAGTGCAGAGGTCTTTTTTTTTTTTTTTTTAGTTTTTGGGCCACGCCCATTTAACACTCAGGGGTTACTCCTGGCTATGCGCTCAGAAATCACTCCTGGCTTGGGGGGACCATATGGGACTCCAGGGGATCGAACCACAGTCCATCCTATTCTAGCGCTTGCAAGGCAGACACCTTACCTCTAGCGCCACCTCTCTGGCCCCAGAGGTCATTTTTGTATATTTTTTGTGTGTGTGTGGTTGTTGTTTCTGGGGTATATACCAAGGAGTGGATCATAAGGATGCTCAATTTTCACTTTTTTAATGAATATCTATATTTTCCAGAAAAATTGGTTTACATGGCATCCCTAACACCAGTGAATGGCAGTCCCTTTCTCTTCACGTTCACACCAGCACTGGTTATTCTTGTTGTTAGTGATGTGTGTCATTCTCTGTGGTAAGATGATACCTCATTGTTGTTTTGATTTGCATCTCCCTGATGATTATTGATGTAAAGCACCTTTTCATTTGCCTTTTGGAGATCTGTATTTCCTCTTGAGAAGATGTCTGTTTTTTTCTCCCTTCCATTTTTTTATGGGTTTAGATGCTTTTTTTCTTGTTGATTCTGCTAATAGCTTAGATATTATCCCTTTACCAGAAGGCTATTGGGTTAATAGTTTCTCCCATTCGGTGGGTAGTCTTTGTATTCTCCTTACTGTTTCCTTTGAATTGCAGAAACTTCTCAGTTTGAGGTAATTTCATTTGTTTATCTTTGCTATCAGTTGTTTGGACAGTGATGTTTCCTGTTAGAAGATGCCTTTAGTCTCCATGTCATGGAGTGTTTTGCCTATGCTTTCTTTTATGTACCTATGGTTTCTGATTTGATATCCATGTCTTTAATCCATTTTGATTTTACCTTTGTGCATGGTGTTAAAGATAAGTCTGAGTTAACCTTTTTGAATCTAATTGACCAGTTTGCCCAAAACCAATTGTTGAAGAGGCTTTCCCTGCTCCAAGTTGTATTTGTTGCCCTTTTGTCAAAGATTAATTGGTTGTATGCCTGGGGTTCATTTTCTGAATACTCAAGTCTATTTCATTGATCTGAGAGTCTGCCTTTATTTCAATACCATGCTGTTTTAATGTCGATTGCTTTATAGTATAATTTAAAATTGGAAAAAGTGATGCCTCCATTTTCTTTTTCTCAGGAATTGCTTTAGCTATTCTTGGGTGTTTATTGTTCCAAGTGAATTTCAGGAGTGTTTGATCCACTTCTTTGAAAAATGTCATGGGTTATTCTTAGAAGGATTGCATTATCTCTTTTCAATACTTTGGGAAGTATTTCCATTGTAATGATTTTAATCCTTTAATCCTGTAATGATTATTAATTCATGAGGAGGGTATATGTTTCCATTTTCTTGTGTTCTCTTTTATTTCTTGAAGCAGTGGTTTAGTTTTCTTTGTATAGATCTTTCACCTCTTTAGTTAAATTGGCTCCAAGATACTTGATTTTCTGAAGTACAGTTGTGAATGGGGTTGTTTTTGTAATGTTTCTTTCTTCTGTTTCATTATTTGCATATAAAATTTTGCAAAAATATTTTTGAGTGTTAATTTTGTAGCCTTCCACTTTACTATACAAATATATTGTTTCTAAGAGCTTTTCGGTAGAGTCTTTAGGATTTTCTAAATATAGCATCATGCCATCTGCAAACAGTGAGAGCTAGAATTCTTCCTTTCCTATCTGGATGCCCTTGATATCTTTTTCTTGCCTAGTGGTATGGCAAGTACTTCCAGAACTATGTAGAATAAAAGTGGCGAGAGGGGACAACCTTGTCTTGTACCAGATCTTAGAGGAAAGGCTTTTAGTTTTTCCCTGTTGATTATAATATTTGCCATGGACTTGTAAATGGCCTTGACTATATTGAGAATAGTTCTTTCAATTCCAATCTTGCTGAGAGTTTTTTTTTTATCATGAATGGGTATTGGACCTTGTCACATGCTTTCTCTGATTCTATTGATATGACCATATGGTTTTATTTTTCCTTTTGTTGATGTGATGTATTATGTTAATTGACTTATGTATGTTAAACCATCCTTGCATGTCTGGAATAAACCCTATTTGGTCATGGTGTATGACCTTCTTGATGAGGCGTTGGATCCTATTTGCTAGGATTTTATTGAGAATCTTTGCATCTGTGTTCATCAAGAATATTAGTCTTTAGTCTGCTTTTGGTATCAGAGTGATGTTAGCTTCGTGAAAACTATTTGTGAGTGTTTCTGTTTTTTCTATTTCCTATAAGAGCCTGAAGACTATTGGCAGTAGGTTCTCTTGAAAGGTTTGAAAGAATTCGCTAGAGAATCCATCTGGCCCTGGGCTTTTGTTTTGAGGAAGACTTTTGATTACCTTTTAATTTGCTCAATAGTGGTAGGTCTGTTCAGATATGCCAGATCATCCTGGTTCAGCCATGGGAGTTTATAGGAGTCCAAGAATTTATCCATTTCTTCCAAGTTCTCTTGTCTTGTGGCATAAAGTTTCTCAAAGTAATCTCTGATTAACCTTTGAATTTCTGTAATATCTGTAGTAATATCCCCTTTTCATTTCTAATTCAGTTTATTTAGTTTCTCTTTCTTTGTGAGTCTTGCTAGTGGTTTATTGATTTTGTTTTATTTTTTTCAAAGAACCAGCTCTTGCTTTCATTGATTTATTTGAATTGCTTTTTGGGTTTCCAGTTAATTAATTTCTGCACTGAGCTTCATTATTTCCTTCCGCCTGCCTATTTTTGGTTCATTTTGTTGGTCTTTTCTAAATTTTTTAATCTATGCCTTTAAGTTATTTAAGTAGGCTCTATATTTTTTCCTGATAAATGCTTGCAAGGATATAAATTTTCCTCTTAATACCACTTTTGCTGTGTCCCACAAATTCTTATAATTTGTGTTCTGATTCTCATTTGTATCAGGAGTCTTTTCATTTCCTCTTTGATTTCATCTCTAATCCATTCTCTGTCAGTAGTGAGCTGTTTAATTTTTAAATATTAAATTGCTTTCTCTGTGTCTGTAATTTACTTCTAATTTTAGTACATGGTGATCTGAGAGATAGTTGATATAATTTGTATTCTCCTGATTTTATGAAGGTATGTTTTGTGAGCCAGAATGTGGTTTATCTTGGAGAATGTCCCATGTGCATTAGAGAAGAATGTGTATTCAGCTTTTTGAGGATGAAGATTTTCCAGATATATATAGATATAGATATAGATTATAGATATAGATATAGATTATAGATATAGATATATAGATATATCTACCAAGCCAGTCTCTTTCATTGCTTCCTTCAGATCCAGTGTATCCTTGTTGGGCTCAGTCTGGTTGACTTATCAAGGTGACATGGTGGTATTGAAGTCTCCCATTATTATTGTGTTGTTATTCATATCTTTCTTCAAATAATCAGCAATTATTTTAAATAATTTGTTTGCCCTTCATTGAGTACATATATATTTGAGTATGATTTCTTCCTGTTGTGCATATCTCTTGATTATTATGTCCATCTCTGTCTCTTATAAACTTTTTAAGTTTAAAGTCTGTGTTCTCTGGTATTAATATGGCCACCTAAACCTTTTTAAGGAAGTTGTTTGCTTGAATGATTGTCCTCCAATCTTGACTTTGAGTCTGTGTTTGCTCTGACTATTCAGATATGTTTCTTTCAGGCAACAGAATGTTGGATTCAACATTTTGATCCATTTTCCACTCTATGTCTCTTAATTGGTGTATTAATTCCATTGACATTGAGAGAGGTGATTGCCATGGGGTTGTCATTTTATTGTAGAAGTTTGTTGTGCTTTTTCAGTCTGCCTTGGCTAAAAGTAGACCCTTCATCTCTTCTTTTAAGATTGGTTTTGAGTCTATAAAATTTCCAAGCTGTTGTTTATCCAAGAAGCTATGTATTCTCCCTTCAAACCTGAAAGAAAGTCTGGCTGGTTGAAGTATCCTTGGTGAAGCATTCATTTCATAAAGTTTGTCATTATATCCCATCATTGCCTTTGGGCCTTGAGAGTTGCTTGTGGTAATTTTGTTGTAAATCTTAAGGATGTCTCTAGTAAATTATTTCCCTTTCTGATCATGCTGCTTTCAGTATTTTATTCCTATCTGTGGTTTTCATCACTGTGACTATGATGTGCCTTGGGGTTCTTTTCCCTGGATCTCTTCTAGCTGGTACTCTTTGGGCATCCAGAATATGATTGCAAGCACTCTTTAGTTTTTAAATTTCTCAGTAATGATGTCCTTGACTGTTGATTTTTCATCTGTGTTTTCTTCCTGAGTCTCAGGGACCCCAATGATTCTTATGTTTTTTTTCCTATTGAGCTTATCCCAGAGTTCTCTTGTTGTTTGTTTGCTTTCTTTGAGGATCTTTTTCTAGCCTCTTTTGTTGTACGGAGTTTTCTACATCACTGAAAATGTCCTCAGTGGCTATAACTCTGTTGGTGAGGCTCTTCAGGGAGGTTTTCATTTCACCTAGCCCTGATATTTCTGTTTGAAGTTTTAAAATTTCTACTCCCATATCCTCTAGAGTCCTCTTGGCTGCCCATTCCATCATTTCTCTAAGTTCATTGAAAATGCATAACATGTTCTTCCCCTCTAAAGTCCTGATCACAAATGTTATGTAAGTGGCAGGTGTTGCTTGGGTCTCCATAACTACCTTCTTCAGTCACAAGTCATAGTGGGGTTCTGCATAGTTTTCCCATTGTAAACTTTGATGTATGCTACTCCTATTAAGTGTTGTGATATAGTTCCTTGACTGGAAGAAATGCACAGCCACAGAGTGAAGCAGAGTGGCTGCACTCTTGCTGGACTCACTCAGCTGAGCTCAAGCTGGGGATTTTTCAATTTTAAATCCTGGGCGCCGCCAAACAGATGTCCTCTTCTGCCGAAGGAGGTAAATCCTTATCTAAGTTTGCCACTGTTAAAAACTTAATAATTACTAATTTATATAATTCAAAACTATTGGTTCAGTTATCCTGTCTCTACTTCTATACAAATCAAGATATAGAATTGTTATTGTTATCCTAGGAATTTTTGAAGAGCATGGGTACTAGAAAAAAAAAAGCCAAAGAAAAAATTTATTATGATATTTTCTTGAATATATTTTAGGAAGAATTATATTTTATGAAGTATTAGCTCAACTTGATTGAACAAATTAGTTGAAGATAATATATTTGACAGGCACAATTTGTTGAGTCAATAATCTATTTCATTTATTTCCTCAGTAAGAGCTAATAATCATGTTCTGAAACCTATACATTATGATTTATTATAATCTAAATATATTAGATTTATAACAAAAGACACATTTTATGATACTGTATTTTGTTGATTTTTATACATCTTTTCTGATTAAATAAATTCTGTTCTCTATTTTCCGTATATTTTTACTGAAAACTGGTTTGGACATTTATAATTTATTGTTTAAAACAAGTTTTTAAAAATGAATTGATACCTCTTTAAAATGATATATACATATTTATATTAGAACAAACTATAAAACTCCTAGAAGGAAATAGGAAAACCTCTGTGACTTGGTAACAGTGTATATACCACCAAAAGTATAAGCAACAAAGCAAAACTAAGTAAATTGGTCTTGCATTTAGCTAAATTTTTTTTACAACACAACAGTCAAGTCAATGAAATAAATTGTTAAATAGAAGAAAATATTTGCAAATCATAATAACTGATAGATTTACTATCCAGAGTATATGAAGAACTTATACTATCTAAGCTAGTTTTAGGGTAAAGATGGATTTTCAGATACAAACTTGTGCCACATGATATATTAGTAAGATGCAAATGCAGGTATATAATAAAAGAAAAAGGAATCTAACCATCTGTGTTGCTTGTATAGCATCATTCATGTAGTACTTAAAGGGTAAGGGGTGTGGAGCATTAAAGAAGGCTACTTCTGAGCATGAAACAGGAGGAGAAAGAGAAGTGTATTTGACCATCCAAAAGTAAGATTTATTGTCAAGAATAAATGTGCTGACTGCTTCCTTAAGTTCATCTTAACTCCCAAGTCCTATATGAGGGAACTAGATTTATTAGTGTTAACTCACAGCTAGATTTACATAATGCATTATTATTCATCCATATATATAGATTTACCTCTTTAATGGAAATTATGGGTTAGATGTAATATTAATACTGAATTTATGCCATGAAAATAATTTAAACAATGCAAAAAGAAATATCAATGGTGTTTCAATTGTTAGATCTTTTTTTAATTGTTATTACTTTTTGGAAATGTCTAGTTAGAACATTGTTTTATTTTTCAGATAGTCGCTTGTTTAGAGGAAAAAACCTGTGCATCTTAAAAAAGAAAGACTGTAACCTAGAGTTACAAGGTTAATTAAATCAGAAAAACAGTCTAATTCTATAACAGTAAAATTGTCTTCTGAGGAAGCAACCATCAATATAATATCCACATTAACTTCCTGTTGATGCAGAAATTATTGTAACAGTGCCAGCTTTTTACCAGCCTACTTATAATCTTCACACTGCAGCTCTGTTCTTATCACAACTTGTGGAATTAAACAGGAAATTTAGCCCTGGAAATAAGGAAGTTTTTTCTATATAGCTGAACCTTTGACAGTGTCAGAATATACATTATAACTGTGACATTAAACTTCCAGATTTCAAGGAGTAATTCCCATCATGTCCCATTCTTTTTCTAACTTCTTTTAAGTATTGGGAAGAAAACTAAAAATTGTTTTTGGTTGACATGCTAAATTATATTTTATTTTGCAGTTAAATTAGGCATAATGTAAAATCTATTGTTTAATTCTACATTGTATTTTTAATATATGTACTATTGTTTAACTTCTATAAAATTTGTTTACCATGGGTTTTATCTCAGTGAATTACAAGGAGTGATAAGATTTAAACTTCAGTGTTGTTTTTTCTCCTTATCCTCTTTAAAGTGTGTATAATTGTTTTGAGTGTGGCCATTGGCTGACATTTTTCTTTTGTGTCTTTAGCTTACAAATTTGGAGAGGAAGTGGCAACACCATGAGCAAAATAATTTTGTGATGAAAGAATGTATCCTTTAAAAACCTCATGTGAATCTTACTTTTTTTTCTAAGAAATTTTTCAAGAAAAATTCATTTTAGCACGTATTCCTAATAAAAATATTGTATTTTGTACAATATTCATAATACAAAATACGAGTAAAATATATAAAGAATAAGTAAAATTTTCAACTCTACAAAAGTTAAGTATGTATGTACACCATTAACAAATAAAATATGCAAAATCATATTTAGCTTAGGCATAGTGTGAGGAATTAGATGATCTACTTTGTTTTTATTGTTGTGATAACCTAGTTTACAATAGTGTCAATGTTTATGCTTTTGGTATATTATTGCACCTCCAGAGAAGTCTTTTACACATTGACTCTACTATATATAGATTAAGGATACTTTATTTAATTTGTTCAAGTCTCAATTTTATCATAAATATAGTTAATATTTTTTTCGTATTAGAATTGTTGGGGAAACTGTGGCCAGAGTGGTGGTCCAGTGGTAGGGCATTTGCCTTGCACATGGCTGACCTAAGACTGACTGCGGTTCCATCCCCTGGCATCCCATATGGTCCCCCAAGCCAGGAGTGATTTCTCAGTGCACAGCCAGGAGTAACCCCTGAGCTTCACCATGTGTGGCCCCAAAACAAAAAAAATTGTTAGGGAAGTTATATATAATCCTATATATCTATGTGTAGGTACCTATCTATAGTTTGTTATTTTTTTATAATGCTGCTCCATTGATATTTACACAGGAATGGAAGATAAACAAGTCAGTCAGCACATAAGGAATTTGGCCTTTAATCTCATTTCAATCAATTCAACTTAATCTTTTTTTTTTTTTTTTTGCAAAGATGGTACTTAATGTCTCATCTTATCTTACATGTGATCATAGGAGGAAGCAGATGCTGAGGACAGTGTATTGTGGAGTTTAAGAAACATTTCCTCAAAAATTGTTTCCTATTCCTTGCCTTGACCTACTCAAGGACATCTCTGCATAGGAGGTCTAGATTCAGGCTCCTGGGTAACAATTTCTTTTCTAGAAGGCTTGCTGAACTTCAGTGCAGAGAAGTATGGCTTACTTCCAGATAAAAATGCTTTAAAGACTCTATTTCAAGTAGTCTTGTAGTTCAGTTTAATAGAATATACTCCATTCCCAACATACAAAAGTCCAACACTCTAGGTTTTTGAAACAGAACAGACGATTTTGAAACAGTGTTGTCTGAAAATTTTGTGGTATTTTAGTGAACATATTTTGAGCATTTGATGATCTGAGACTAATACTATTAGATTGACATAAATAACATATTAACTACATTTAGATGAAACTTATAACAAGTTTTGCTTGATGTTTTAGATGTTAGTTGATAAGTAATTTGTTAAAATAATAATGTTTTAAAATATTCTCATTGTGCTTTTATGTTTCAATTTTTAATAGAACAAAATTTCAGTATTTGGTTTCTTTCTGAGTTACTGTTAGATTGATATTTTAATTGGTGGTGTTCTCACTTAACTTACATAATTAATTAGTCATAGCAACCAAGAGTCAAGAGAGTGATTACCAACCAATTAAGAAGAATGTGGCCAAGCAGATTGCAGAGTACAATAAAACTATTGTGGATGCTCTACAAGCATAAAATGAATCTGAGCCAATAGTGAGGCTCAACACCATCTTTCTGCTAAACTTTCTACAAGCTGACTGAAAAATTAGCTTACCCTTGAAGAATTTCCTTGTTCTTTGAAAAGTGATATTTTAAGTAGTGTGATAGTTCAAGAAAGTTTGCCTATAAAAAATGTATTACCTATCTTTTGTTTTTAGTTTCTTGTTTTGGAGATTTAATATAATCCTGGAGTTGGAGTTGTGGTGCAAGCATTGGGGCATTTGCCTTGCACACACTAACCTAGGACGGATTGTGGTTTGATCCCCGGCATCCCAGATGGTACCCCAAGCCAGAAGTGATATCTAAGCACATAGCCAGGAGTAAACCCTGAGCATCACCGGTTGTGGCCAAACAAACAAACAAAAAGACAATCTTAAAGAAGGACTGAATACATAGTTTTCAGGTATGATTCCTACCACCATGTGGCATCCTGAGCACCATTTTTGAACAACTTCCATACACAACCAAGGAGGCCCAACTCATTCCCAAAACCAAAAAATTTATTCCCTTCCTGACCCTTTTATATTCTTTTTTTGGCCCATGTATATGTCAAGGAAGACTTGAGTTTCAAAGCTAGGCTATAGGACCCTGGTTTTGCTCACATGTTAGAGCACACATTTTATTTGTTTGTAGCTCAGGGTTTGTTCCTTAGCACCATTAGTTATGATCCCTGCAAACAAACAAGCAAAACAGATAGCATAAAAGAAATTCTTTAAATAAATATAGGCTCTTTTGGACTATGACTGCTGCTGATTATTTCAAGCTTAGAGTTTTCTAATTATTTGCCTTTTTATATGGTAGGAATATTTAATGAGATTAATTTATAAATATCAACTAGACCAAACTAACGGAGGTAAAATTTTGTAGTATAAATCTGGTATACCTTGTAACTAAAAATGTGTCTTTTTGTGGAGCCATGAATGAGTAAATATTCATTAAAATTCAGTAAAATATTCATTAAAATTAGTCTTCTGTTGTTCTTCTGTTAGCTACCAAGTTAATCTATTTGACATCCCTGAAATATGTGTATTGCTCAGTTTTGGGGGTCCTTCTTGAGATAATTTACAGAAATTGCTGCATGTGTTTTTGGGATTTTTTTTGACATATTTATTACTAACCTTTTCAATTTGTGGGTGTATCTTCAAGTGGTGCTGTGAAAACTGTTCAGTGACATGCAAAAAAATTCAGACTTCAAAATGGATTAAAGACCTTGATTCAGACTTGAAATTATAAGCGTTATATAGAAAAACACATAGGCAAAACACTCATGATATTGAAACTAAAGACATCTTCAAGGAGGAAACAACCATTGTCCAAACAACTGGAAGCAGAGATAAGCAAATGGGATTACATCAAACTGAAAAGCTTCTGTACTTCAAAGGAAACAGAGACTAGGGTAAAAAGGTCACCAACAGAATGGGAGAAACTATTTATCCAATACCCATCAGATAAGGGGCTAATATCTAAGATATGCAAGGTACTGACAGATCCTAACAAGATAAAAACAACCCCATCATAAAATGGGGAGAAGAAATGAACAGACATTTTCTCAAAGAAGAAATACAGGTGGCAAAAAGGCACATGAAAAAAAATGTTCCACATCCCTAATAATCTCCATAGATGCAAATCAAAAAAACCGTGTGATATCTTCTCACACCACAGAGACTGGTACTTATCACAAATAACAAGAACAACCACTGCTAGAGTGGATGTGGGGAGAAAGGAACTCATATTTACTGTTGGAGGGAATGCTGTCTAGTTCAGCCTTTCCGGAAAACTACGGATATTCTTTAAAAAACTGGACATTGAGCTCCCATATGATCCAGCAATACCACTAGGAATATACCCTAGGACCACAAAAACAATACAATAATGGCCTCTGCACTCCTGTGTTCATTTCAACACTATTTACAATAGCCAAAATCTGGACACAACCCAGATGCCCGACAACAGAGTAGCTAAAGAAACAGTGGTACATCTCTACAGTGGAATACTACCCAGCTATTAGAAAAAATAAAGTCACAAAATTTACCTATACATGGATGGATATGGAGACTATATGTTGAGTGAAATAAGTCAGAGGGTGAGAGATAAACACAGAGAATATACACACATAAACACTTATCTATGGGAGTTAAGAAAAATAAAAGACATTATAGTAATAATGCCCAGAATAATAGAGATGAGGGCCAGAAGGAACAGCCCATGATATGAACTTACCACTAAGAGTGGTAAGTGCGGTTAGAGAAATAACTACACTAACAACTACCATGACAATGATAGAGAAATTCAATGTCTATCAAAGACAGGCAAGGGATGGGATCGGAGGGAATGGGAGACATTGGTGGTAGGAAAATTCACTGGGTGAAAGGGGGTATGCATTTTATGGTTGAAACCCAAATTACAAACATGTTTGTAATCATGGTGCCTAATAACTTATTTAAAAGAAAATAACCAAAAAAATACCTTGTGAGTATAGAAGGATGATCATCTTATAGTTTGGTTAACTCAGGACTTTAATATGATTTAAGATTCTGGACTGTGATGATTTATTAAGGTAGCATTCTTAAAGGTGTGCCTTAGATCCTGACTTTTAACAATAGAGATGATTTAAAGCAGCGTTTGACGGATTACTTATTTTATCACATATTTTTACGTTTTTCTATAAAACTGAGAAGAAATTAATAAAGAAAGGTTGGGGGCAGGGCCCAAGTGGTCTTGGATGCATTGGTGAGGAAATAAAGACAGAACTAAATATACAAGCCAAAGTCAACAAAAACAGAATCAAGGCACCTAAATTTTAACAATCTAAACTTAAAGGGCCTGTTTTACTGACAGGTCAGAGGGCAAAGGGTGGTAGTATAGGAAGCACTCTGGGTCCATTGATGGAGGGAGGTGGGAAGGGCCCTAACTCATCTTATATCTGAAATTCACCTATGAAGGACTGTAGCTCACAATTGTTTCAATAAAATAAAATTTAATTAATTAGCTAAGCAGTGTTTAAAACCAAAGTGAATTGTCTTCTCAGAGATTCAAGTCTGCTATTGTGTCATAAATTCAAGAATAACATAAACTGGGGCCAGAAAGATAGTATGGAGGTAGGGCATTTGCCTTGCATGCAGAGGGATTGTGGTTTGAATCCTGGCATCCCATATGGTCCCCCGAGCCTGCCTGGAGCCAGGAGTAACCCCTGAGCACTGCCGGGTGTGACCCCTCCCCCCAAAAAAAGAATAACATATACTGTTGATAATTGGGAGGGGATTATATAAGTAGTTGAATTTTGGGTATTTTAAATCTTCCTTGGTACATTTTTTGTATTTTTCAAAATTTGGTTTTCCTATAATACTTAGAAATGCAATGAAAATGTGAATTATGCAGTAGGAATTTTTTTGATGTAGTAGTAAAACAACTCTCTAATCTTGCTTTTAAGTAGAATTGAACCAATCTTCATCCAGAAAGAAAATAAGAGGAATATCAGCCTTTCTGTTAAATATATGCTCTTGTACTATATCAATAAGACGTTTGGCAGGAAAGAAATCTGAAAATTTCTTTCAAAAAGTTAGGTTTCTAATGTCTGTTGTAAATTACTTTTATATGATATTTGGGCAACATAATTGAACAAATTTCTTTAAACTAAAACGTGTTATCTGAGGGAAACTCTCCCTAAGGTCTCTTCCTTCCTTTCATAGTCTCCCCCCCCCCCCCCAAATTCCCTTTCATAGTCTTTTAACAAATCCAACAAGAGTATTCTCTCTGCTATGATAGGTCTGAAAGGCTTCTATCTACACTACCGGCTCTTCCTCAGTCAGTCACATTGCCCAGAAAGTTCCATTAGTGTTAAAATAACATCTTGTAAGTCAAATGGAAAAGAGGCTAGAGACTGAAAAAACATGCTGAGTATTTTAACTATCGAAGATCAACATGGGAAAGTTAGCCAGTCTTTTTTTCTCACTCTTATCTTTTATCAGTAAGTAAATGACTTTTTGATAAAAAGTGACTTCTCTCACTGGAAATTGTCATTTGGGCCATATTCTGCTATTAAGTTAGGGTACAACATTCAGGACAGAGTTAGAATATTAAGAGCATGAAATATACTATTTACACTAGAGATGAAGGGTCAGTTAATACGAGTTCCAGGGACTCTTGTCTTCCCAGGCCCAGTTTCTCTACAGCTCATCCCTTTTTTTTTTTTGTATAATTTCTGCATAAAAGCTTTAGTAAATTGAAATGTTTAGACTTAAAAGTAAGAGGAAGTCAAAATAGATCTCTAGAGACTATGAACTTTAAAATTTACTATTGTAGGATTGCAGGTAGGACAATTGCTTTGCATGTGGTCGACCTGGGTTTGATCCTCAGTACCACATGGTTTCCAAGTTCCACCAAGAGTGATCCCTGGCACAGATCCAAGAATAAGCTCTGAGCACTGTTGGCTGTAGCCCAAAAACAAACAAAAATGCTAATGTAGTTTTTATTTTCATGTATCTTTTTAAGTAAATAGTTCTGTCTTTAAAGTGCAAATACACCACATGAGATTGAATGTCTTTAGGAACATAATTTTACATTTACTTTTTTGGGGGGGGGCCACACCCGGTGACACTCAGGGGTTACTTCTGGCTATGTGTCCAGAAATAGCTCCTGGCTTGCGCGGACCATATGGACCACTGAGGAATCAAACCGCAGTTCGTCTTAGGTTAGCGTGTGCAACCCTACCACTTGTACCACTACTCCGGCCCGTAAGAACATAATTTTAAATATACAGGTAGAAAATTTAGGACAAACAAAATGAAAAAAAAAATCACATTGCTCACCAGTTTCCTTAGATGCATGCATACACATCTCAATAGATTGTCATATTTTGTCAATAGATTTATGTATTTTAATGAAATTAAGACATAACATTTAAATATGCTGTGCTTTATATATTGCAAATGATTTTTATATTTAATATATATCATATTCTTCAAGAAAAGTTGTTGCATATTATAAGAATGCTTTTTTTGTTTTGTCATGGGGCCACACCCTATGGCACTCAGAATTACTCCTGACAAGTCAGCTTGGGGAACTGTATGGGATGCAGGAAATTGTCCCCAAGTTGACTGCATGGAAGGCAAAAGCCCTATTAGCTCTGCCTTCCAGCCTCAAAAATCCTTTCTTTTTTTTTTTTTTTTTTTTTTTAATTTTTTATTTGTAATTATGAGAACAAGGATGCAAAGAAAGAGGACAAGGTAAAGTTACAGTGGAAGGACAATACATAACATAATTCTCAGAAGTCCCCTTGCTGATATCCCAACTTTGAAATTTCATCCAAAGAACATTAAGATTGTAACACACTATAATATTTCTTAACAGCACACAAGGCAATCTAAAGCCATAAAACTTACATAACTCCTTAAACATTACAGGCATAGCAAAAAATCCTTTCTTAAAAACATTTTAATATTGGGCCAGAGATATAGCATGGAGGTAAGGCGTTTGCCTTTCATGTAGAAGGTCAGTGGTTCAAAGCCCGGCATCCCATATGGTCTCCTGAGCCTGCCAGGACCAATTTCTGAGCATAGAGCCAGGAGTAACCCCGACCACTGCTGGGAGTGACCCAAAAAAAAAAAAAACAAAAATTTAATATAATACTATATTATATTAAAATATATCATATTATATATTAATATATATTTTAACATAATATATGATTTCTTAAAAACCATTATTGAATTAGGCTAATTGTGTAGGATTAGTATAAATTTTGGATTAGGTAGATACGGGTTTGAGATCATTTTTTATATGACTTTGGAAAGTTACTTAGTCTCTCTGAATTTTAGTTTTTTTATGTGTAATATGAAATCAAATGCTTGAAATAATAGAATGGTTTTCAAAAGATTATATGCTTAGCAATGCATAGGGCTCATTTCTTGCATTTTCACCAATACTGGAATTGAAAATCTATCTCATTTGTTTTAGCTTTTTGATTTTTTAAAATATTTTATTGTGGTTTACTATTCATTTTATTTATTTGGTTGGTTGGTTTTATTTTGTGTAACACCCAGTGGCTCTCAGTGCTCACTCCTCGCACAGCAATCAAAGATCTCTCCTGGTGGTGCTCAGGGAACTATATAGAAATTGAACTTAAATCAGCCATGTAAGGCAAGTTCTCTATCTACTATACAAGTGTTACAGCCAGTTTTAGCTTTTTTAGATGAACTAAATTACTTCTATTACTACAGTTAAAACCCTTAAATTTAAGTACATATATGCAGGTGTGTTTTATACTTAAAAAAAGAATAAACTCATAATTTTTCATTTTATATATATTCATTTAACAATTTTATAACAAGTGCTTGCCATTACTTTATTAAACTATGTATAACAAGTATTTTAATTCATGATCTAATGCATTGCTGGCCTTGAGAGCCTGTGTGTATGTAACTTTTAAAGAAATTAATAACTAAGAAAGACCAAGTTGGTAACGAAACATTGGTAATTCTGCTTGGAATTTTCTATATTCTCTTCAACTCAAGAACACATAAGAAGCTATTTTATAGGAAGAGAAATAGCCACAATTGGAGATTGCAGTGTTTGGAGGCAGCATGAGTCAGAAGTGGGGTGGTGTCTATCTGAAGAAGCCATTCACACTAGAATTATGAAAATTAAATTGAAAATTTTAGAATTAACTTGCTTTATTTCAAAATCTTTCTATTAAAGCTCTATTCTTACTGTAATAGCATCATGGTTATGCCTTAGAGGAAAGCAAACTAATTATATTTGGCATAGGAACAAGCACTAACTACTACTATCAAACTCAAACATTAATTCATTTTCTTATCATTTCCAACAGGTAGATTCATCTGATTACAGGTTCAGACTGACAAAAATGTCAAAGCATTTGATTAGTTCATAGCTTAAACTGGAGTTCTTTTCATCAAATAAAAAGCCTTAGTCAGACTTTCATTAACTTCTTGTTCACATGAACTTTCCCTTAGTTTACTATAGTGGGAAGCACTGCCTTCCTTCTAAGGAGACCAGCTTTCCACCCATTCCTTAACCTTGCCCCTCCTCCCTCTACTATACGCCCACCCCAGCCTGGACAAAGCATGGTTCTTGTGCCCGGGTACGAGGGGAAATGGTTTTAGAGGGAGAGGAAAAGAAAATTGCTTTTCCAGCTTCTCTAACTTCCCATGTAAACTATAGAGAAAAGCAAGCATTCCTTAGGAGGAAATAACAAAAGCGCCACAGTAGGTGGATGGATAGAGGAGCATTTATGTCTTTATAATATCTCAGGCCATAGTACCTTGCATAGGGCCCAGTGGTTTAGAGAACACTAGAAAGAAACTTCCTGGGTTCAAATCCTTTTCTGCTAGAATTATAATAATGAGAGAGGTTAGTTAATGAAGCTTTGAAAGCCCAGTCACCTTTTCATTTTCCCAAGACACACTAAAGTTGGTTGTTTGATCATAAATATTTCATAATTGGAGTAGCTGGGTATGGATCTCAGTATTGAAACAAGATTGTGTTTGAGTTTTAGAGTTCAATCCCTGGCTGCTTGAGACAGCTAATTGAAAGAAGTGTCAAGTAATAGGAGACCATCAAACCTCTTATAAAATCACTATATTATCTAATATAATCTGATATATTATTTCAAAAGTTGCAATGATCTGGGGGTGTTTTTTTAAAAAAAAAAAAAACCAGGGTCAGGATTATAGCTACAGTAGCAAAATAGAAGTGAGTGTTTTTGAGCTTCTCGATTTGATTCTCAGGACTGCATTTCCCTGACAACACTGCCCCAACAACAGGGAAAAAAGACACTAGAAAAAAGTAGGTAATCAAAATTTTGATAGTCCATCTTGTTTTTATTGAACATAAATTGTATTCCTAATTCAGGCTGACCATATCTCATATTCTGATTTGTTGGGACTTTTGATTCTTTACATATTTAAGTGACCACACTTTTCATTGTTATTCCCCTCAATCCACAATCATCTCAACAAGCATTGTAGATAAAATAGTGAATAAGATACAAAGACCACCTATGGAATGGGAGAAACTACTCACCCAGTATTCACCTTATAAGGGGTTAATGTCTAAGATATGTAAGGCACTGGTAGAACCAGCAAGAAAGAAAACTTCTAATCCCATTCGACTGAGAACTATCATTAACAATGTGAATGCATGAGAGAGTGGAAAGCCTGTCTAGAGTACAGGTGGGGGTGGGTTAGGGAGGAGGGATATTTGGGACATTGGAGATGGGAATGTTGCACTGGTGAAGGGGGGTGTTCTTTACATGACTGAAACCCAACTACAATCGTATTTGTAATCAAGGTGTTTAAATAAAGATATTAATTTAAAAAAATCCCATCCAAAAGTGAGAAAACATTTTCTCAAAGAAGAAATACAAATGGCCAAAAGGCAGATGAAAACATGTTCCACATCACTAATCATCAGGGAGATGCAAGTCAAAACATCAATGTGATACCATCTCACACCACAGAGGTTGGCACACATAACAAAAACAAAACAAAAACAAAAAGAATGACCAGTGCTTGTGCAGATGCAGGGAGAAAGGTACTCTCATTCACTGCTGGTAGGAATGCTGAATAGTCCAGCCTTTTAGGAAAACAAAATGGATATTCCTGAAAAAAAAAACTAGAAATTGAGCATCCATATGATTGAGCAATACCATACCACTCCTACTAATAAACCCTAAGAACTTAAAAACAATTCAGAAAAGCTCTCTGCACTCCTATGTTAATTGAATCTATTTACAATAGCCAAAATCTATAAGTATAATTATCCAAGAACAGATGAGTGGCTAAAGGAACTATAATACATCTGCACAATGGAATACTCTGTAGCTTTCAGAAATATGAAATCATGAAATTTGCTTATACATAATGGATATGGATACTAGTATGCTGAGTGAGATGAGTCAGAGGGATAAGGATAGGCATAGTATAACCTCACTTATTTGTAGGATATAAGAAAAGAAATAGTATGGCTAAATATCCAAAGACAATAGAGGTGAAGGCCAGGAGGGCCAGTCCATGATAGGAAGCTTGCCATAAATAGTGAAGCAATGCAATTAAGTGTAGAGAAGGGACCACAATGACAATGATAGTTGGAACTGATCTCTCTGGGCAATAAGTGGGTGCTAAATGGAGATAAATAGATATGCACAACACCCCTTCATTAGTAATAGTGCAAACCACGTTATCTAAAAGGAAAGGGGGGCAGAAATAGAAAGGGAGGAGTAAAATGCCTGCCCCAGAGGCAAGCAGTGGGGAGGATGGGAGGAAAACTGGGGACATTGGTGGCAGGAAATGTTCATAGGTAAAGGGGGAGTACATAGTAAGACAGAAACTCAATCATGAACAACTTTGTTTAAACACGTTGTTTAAACAAAAGAAGGAAAAAAAGCATGATAGATATTGATGCAATTTCTCAGAATTAGAGCCTGAATTTATGAAAAGCTTTTCAAAATGTACATCAGTTTGAAATCTCATGTGACATTATATTGTCATAACTATTACTTTTAAAGTGGATTTATTGAACTGGTGGATTCTTGAAAACTCTATGAAAGATTTGCATACAAAACTCAGAAGTTTAAGAAGTTATTTATTGTACAATTCAACTAGAATTGATGTCATTCACTTTCCTGTTCTGCGTACAATTTCTTAAGTCCCATGCCTCATGGATACACTCCAGTCTACTCAGCCCCGTGTAAATAATGGCCTAGTCTTGTCCCTGCTCACTTTTTATTCAGTGCATGCTTTTCTAGTTAGAAATCTTTTTTTGTATGTGCACACCTACATATTAGCCACTGATAAAATTTTATTAAGTTAGACATCTATTAAACTAAGTCTTATGTGTGTTGAAGATTTCTAGTATATAACTTCATTGAGTAATTATATTATTCTTATACCATACATATCAATATTATATACATTTTACCTTTATGGAAACTTAGAAACTTTAAGTGTTAAATATTTTCCAACTACATTTTTGTCATTGGTTCATTTTTTTCATAACTCACTTCTAAATAACTACTATTGCTTAATTTTACACAGAAGGATGTAGAAGTCTATAAACAATAAGTGATTAGTATCAAAACACAGAGAAAAATCTATAAGTAATAAAATCAAATGTCTACAGATATTTTAATTTTGAGTTGTGGGTGCTTTTAATTCCACAAAAGATATTGAAAAGTATTTGAACCAGATTGATAAGATATCCTTTTTTTATGTTATATTTTTATTTAAACACCGTGGTAACAATGATGTTCATAATATAGGTCCCCCCCACAGGTAAAGCTGTTCATAATTGAGTTATAGTGATACGATGTATAACAACCTTTACACCACCAATGTCAACAATTTCCTTCTCACCCTCACCCTCCCTCACCCTCTTCTCTCCCATCCACTCTCTCCCATTTCCACCTGCCTATGGGGCAGACATTTTACTTCTCTCTCTCTCTCTATCTCTCTCTCTCTCTCTCTCTCTGTCTGTCTCTCTCTCTCTCTCACACTCACTCTCTCTCCCTCTTCCTCCTCCCCCTTTCTCCCTCTCTTTATCTCTCTTTTCTTTTTTGATATTGTGGTTAGTACTACTGCAAATGAAGGGATACCATAAATGTCCATTTCATATTAGATCCTTCTCTACTCTAACTGGGCTTGCTGCTCTTTGTGGTAAGCTTCCTACCATGGGCTGGTCCTCCTGATTTTCATCACTATTGTTTCTGGATATCGTATCCACACTGTCTTCTGTTTTCCTTATAACCCATTAATGAATGAGATTATTCTATGTTTATCCCTCTCCCTCTGACTCACTTTGCTCAGTATAATACTCTCCATGACCATCCATGTATAAGCAAATATAAATGACTTCATTTTTCATAATGGCTACATAGTATTCCATTGTGTAGATAAACTACAGTTTCTTTCACCACGAATATTTTGTCAGGCACCTGGTTTGCCTTTAGCTTCTGGCTATTGTAAATAGCCATAAAATTGGAATCAAGACAGACCCCAGATCAATGGAATATATTTGAGTATTCAGAAAATGAACCTCAGGTATACAACCAATTAATCTTTGACAAAGGGGAAACAAATAAAAGATGGAGCAAGGAAAGCCTTTTCAAAAGTTAGTTTTAGGAAAACTGATCAATTACATGCAAAAAGGTTAACTCAGAGGTAAGGCTTCTGCCTTGCAAGCACTAGACTAGGACAGACCGCCGTTCAATCCCCGGTTCGATCCCCTGGCATCTCATATAGTCTCCCCCCAAGCCAGGAGTGATTTCTGAACACCTAGCCAGGAGGAACCCTTGAGTGTCAACTGGTGTGGCCCAAAAACAAAAACAAAACAAACAAAAAAGGTTAACTCAGTCCTCTCTTTAACATCATGCACAAAGGTCAAATCAAAATAGGCTAAAGACCTGGATATCAAACCAGAAAACATAGGTACATGGAAGAAAACACAAAATTTTTCAAATTAAAGGCATCTTCTTCAAGGAGGAAACACACTGTCCAAACAAGTGGAAGCAGAGGTAAACAAATGGGACTTCATTAAACTGAAAAGCTTCTGCACTTTTAAATTGAAGTGCTTCTGCACTTCTGTTACTAGAAAATAGTAACTAGGATACAATGACTACCCAAGGAATTGGAGAAACTATTTACCCAATACCCATCTGGAAAAGAGCTAATATCTAAGATATATAAGTTACTTGCAGAACTCAACAAGAAAAAACATCTAACCCATTAAAAAATGGGTTTCTTCAAAGGAGAAATGCAGATGGCCAAAAGATACATCAAAAAATGTTCCATATCACTAATCATCAAGGAGATGCAAATCAAAACAGTGAGGTATTCACACCACAGAGAATGACACACATCACAAAGAACAACAAATGATGGTGTGGAAGTGGGGAGAAAGGGAATGTCATTTACTGTTGTTGAGAGTGCCATCTAGTCCAATCTTTCTGGAAAACAATATGGATATTCCTTTAAAAACTGGAGATTGAGGGGCTAGAGTGGGAGCACAATGGTAGGGTATTTGCCTTGCACGCAGCTGACCCAGGACGGACCTGTGTTCAATCCCCAGCATCTTATATGGTCCCTTGTGCCAAGAGCAATCTCTGACCGCATAGCCAGGAGCAACTCCTGAGCATTACTGGATGTGGCCCCTCAGACCCCCTCCCAAAAAAAAAAAAACCTGGAAATTGAGCTTTTTTATGATCAACAATACTACTCATAGGGATATACCCTAGGAACCCCAAAACACAATTAAAAGTCTTTTTTTCTTGACCTTTCTCAGAGTCTCGCCCAGCTTTTCTGGTTTGTCTAATCTCTGGCACCACAACATTGCTTTAGTGAGACTCCTGTGCTCACCTTTTGTCATTGTGTGTGTGTCCACTCTCTGCAAGAATATGCTGTCTTTCCAAGACTGTGATCCCTGCTTGTATTTTGCCATCTTTCTGGATCTCTGAGCCATGCTTGTATCCTGCCATCTGTGAGAGGAAAGAAGGGCCTGGGGTGAGGATAAGACATGGGGAGAGAGACTGGCTAAAGTTTTCCTCTTCATATGCTGTTATCTCCCACCCCAGTCATTCCACTATCTATTTTGTTTGGATACCTTTTCAATGAATGAGATTTACCTTACCAACTAAATGTATCAGACACTCCACATTTCCACTCCTAAAGTATTAGTAACCTCAGAAATTGTATTGTAGACAAAGAAAGCATTTCCAAATAATACCAAACAAAAAATTTAACACTAGCACCTTGCATCCAGTAAGCAAAAATTCCTGGGATTGGATCAGACTCAGTCTTGATTCCTAATAATCTGACTTTATTCCTGAATCATGCATTTTCAATAAAAACATATACCACAGAAATATAATTAGATATCTCTTTAATTTTTATCAAATGCAGAGATTTTCTCACTGGAAGATAACATTTATTCCTATTTATCAAACTAGTCACAAACTTCAAAATCTTTCCTTCACAACCTTATTCTTTGACTCATACAGGTTGGTTTTATTCTAGTGCAATTTATATGCTGGGTTTAACACAATCACTCCATGAAATAATGTTATAAAACATTGCATTTTTTTTTGTTTTGTTTTTTTTTTTTTTTTTTTTTTGGTTTTTGGGCCACACCTGGCGTTGCTCAGGGGTTACTTCTGGCTGTCTGCTTAGAAATAGCTCCTGGCAGGCACAGGGGACCATATGGGACACCGGGATTTGAACCAACCACCTTTGGTCCTGGATCGGCTGCTTGCAAGGCAAATGCCTCTGCGCTATCTCTCCGGGCCCAAAAACGGAGGTGTAGAGAGGACAAATTGGTGATGGAAATCCCCCCTGATTTTATGTAAATATGTACCTATAATATTATTGTCAACAATATGTAAACCACTATGATCAAAATAAAAATTAAATTAAAAAAACATTGCATTTTATAACACTAAGTGTTGTAACTTTTGTGGGTTTTTTTTTGGGGGGGCCACAACTGAAGATGCTCAGTAAATCCTAAGTAAGAAATTACTTCTGGTGTTGCTCAGAGAAACATATGATGCCTGAGTTTGAACAGCTGCTTGCAAAACAAGGAACCGACCCTCTATTATTGATCTGGCCCCTAAGTGATCTAATTGTAATCCATTCAGATCTCTCCTCAGACATCTCTTTTCTGCCTCTCTAAGAGGCTTTTGAGAGGCTACCTTGCCAAATTAAATAATTTTTTCTAGGCTATTAGAATGATCTCAAAGATTCTTATGTGACAGATTTATTTCATACTGTGATAGTGATTTTGAGATTGGGATAATGAAAAACAGATCATGACTTTATATTTTCCAAGAGCTTCTAAAATGTCATTAGATAATCTCCAGTAACAACTAAAAACATCTTCATCTCATCTACATGTATTAAATGAGGCACAGAACTAGCAGTAAAAAAAAATAAATTAAAACTGGGGCCAAAGCAGTGGCGCAAGTGGTAAGGTGAATGAATTGCATGCACTAGCCGAGGACAGACCGCGGTTCGATCCCCTGGTATCACATATGGTCCCCCAAGCCAGGAGCAATTTCTGAGTGCATAGTCAAAAGTAACCCCTGAGTGTCACCAGGTGTGGCCAAAAAACCAAAATAAATAAATGAATAAAACCCCATTACCAAGTGTGCTTCAATGTTATTAAATTATAAACTATCAGATCATTTAAGCATCCTGTTCTCATCTAGTACTATAGCTATTTTCTTGTGCCTGAGAGATAGCTCCAAGGGTTAGAGCACATGTATTTTGCATGCAGGAAGCCTGAGTTAAAATGCAGGCACTGCGACTGTGAAAAATTGTGAGTGCTGCCTGTGTGTGTCTGTCTACTGTCCTGTTGTGTGAACTTCTTGGGAGTGGGCCAAAAAGAGGCTCCAGCAGAGCACGGCTGCTCCACTTCGCTACGCAGCCCTGTGCTCTTTCTAAGAAAAGAACACCATCACAACAAGAAGAAAAAATCACACTAAGAACTCTGCTGGATCACTGAAGCCCAGCATTTCTCTCCGGACTGTCTTCTCTGCTGCATGCTCGGGCCTAAGATTTGATCCTGTGTGAGGCTTCATCCACGGAGGACTCCCCTCCCTTGGAGGCAAGTCGACCCATCCAGAAAGGGCGGAGCCAGAGGAGTGTGGCTGCCTGCATAATTTAGCCAATGAATACCACCACAACACGTAGAAAAACCCACAATACAAGTGTGACAAGGGGGAAACAACACAGGCCAGCATCAGACATGGAGAATGAAGATGACATTCTGATGACCAGATAATGACCAACCAACTAATCAACCTCTCAGATAAGGACTTTAGACTAGCAATATGGAAGATGCTCAACGAACTCAAAGAAACCATGGATCAAATTGAACAGAACACTAATAAGAACCAAGAAAATATGAAGACAGAAATCACAAAACTCCAAACTAAAATAACATGTCAACTAACAGGCCTGAAAAACTCAGTAAACGAAGTGAATGACAAAATGGATAAGCTCTGGGACAGGGTATCAGAAGCTGAGAATAGACTTGGTGCTGTGGAACATGAGATAAATAACAATTCCATACAGCAGGAGAGATTTGAAAAAAACTTAAAGCAAATGAACAGACAATGGAAAAATTAGTCAAAGAATGAGAACGGATGAAAATCTTTCTGGGTGGGTCAACTTGCCTCCAAGGAAGGGGAGCCCTTCGTGGATGAAGCCTCACACAGGATCAAATCTTAGGCACGGGCACGCAGCAGAGAAGACAGTCCAGAGAGAGATGCTGGGCTTCAGTGATCCAGCTCAGCTCATAGTATGATTTTTTCTTCTTGTTACAGTTGCATTCTTTCCTTAAAAAGAGTGCACAGCTGCATAGCAAAGCGGAGCTAAGTGCTCTTCTACAGCCTCTGTGAGAGCAAATTTTCTGGGCCCTTTTCGGCCCACTCCCAAGAGGTTTAGGAGACTGGACAGGAGACAAACACACAGGCAGTACTCAGAGTTTCTCACAGTCAGACCCCACTGGGCCAGGGTAGATTTTCCCAGCTTGATGTCACAAACAGGGGACTTGCCTTCTGTGAAGTACTGCATATAGGTTTTCACTTTAGGAAGCAGTCCCTTGGCATTCCAGCCCCTTGAATGAGCCTCTGGGAGAGCGAATTTTCTGGGCCCTGTTTGGCCCACTCCCAAGAGGTTTAGGAGACAGGACAGAAGACACACACAGGCAGCACTCACATTTTCTCAAGGTCGGGCCCCACTGGGCCGGCGTAGATTTTCTGTGAACAACTTTTGATTTACTTTGATTATAATAAAATTATTTAAAAAAAGAATCTGAGAATTATAAAAAGCTACACATACACTCTAGTGTCTAAATATTGTATGCATGACAGAAATGATACAATCACAGACTTTGTAGCAACGTGGATGGACCTAGAACATATTATGTTAAATGAAGTAAACCAGAAGATGAAAGATAAACACAGAATGATAGCACTATTCTGAAACACCTAGAACATACACCTTATATACAACTAATACTCAACAATCAAATTACAGGGTTTAACAGGGTAGAAACCCCAAACACTGTAACAGTCAACATAAACCGGAGAGCAATGCCCAAAACACATGAAAGAGGAACAACACAAACTCTTGACTACACATCATACCACAAAAAAAACAGCAACAGCAGAAACAGCAGCATAGAAAGACCAGGTAAGTAATCAGCCTTCTGCTACAAAGGCCCATAATAAGCCTTTAGGGATCTTATACAGGATTACATGTAAAGGATACCATGGGAAACCGACTCCAATGGAAGCATTCCATAATAATATATTTTAATGCCTTAATCTTTCTATACTTAAAATAACCTCTCAGCTTTTCTGTCCACAGACATTCTTGGATACAAAGTGTGGGCAAACTAAGATTGCATCTCGGGGCTCAATCACACGAGATACCATACCCAGCCTGCACTACGAGAATGTCCCTATAAAACTCTTTAACATACCCTTTATCTCTAGGTTATGCATTCATTTAGAACTTGAAGCACGTGACCACCCAGACCACCGAAGCAGCAACTGTGACCTACAGTCTTATAAAACAGGCCCTACTCATCGAACACATTCAAACAAACTAGCACTCCCTTGCTCTTTTCTCTACTCTTCTCACTACTGTTTTCTATTTTTTAATTTTTCTCTTCTTTTCTTTTTAATTTTTCTCTTTCTTTCCTGCCCCTTCCATATACTTTCCCCTTTCCCCCCTTTGAAAATCCAACTATCCCTTCACCCCTCAATCCCATCCAGATTCCCCACCTTATTAAAAATATTCAACCTAAATTCCTAATCTATTAGGCATCAAGAATGACCTCCTACCCCAGCGAACCAGTACCCAGCACCCAAGCGAAGAGACAACCAGTCAAACCCACACCTCACCACCTACAAGAAAAGGCAACCAACCCCCCTACTGACTCATGCTGTGTGGTCCTCTTTACCAACCCTTCCTAAAGTGGACTGTTACTTGAAACCAGACTTAGTTCTACTAGTATCCTTCAATGCATGAACTCTTCCCAAGTCCTCCCTGCCGCAAATCTTTTGCCAATCTTAAGAAGGTCAGGTTGGGGGATGAAAAGGTGCCCAGGAACCCACACACCACAAGAAAATCTCAAAAGACAATGGGGAAACCTATACTACAATCATAAGTATAAGACCTGTATTACACTACCTCTTTACCTGCTTTTCCCAAAATGCAAGATACTTTCTTGCGTCATCTCGTTCCTTTAATTAACTTATTACTTTAGTTCTTAAAAATCTTTTTTATTTTCATATATATATGTGAGCACATATATTTTTATTTCTATTTTTATCTTTTTTGGGTGTGTGACCTGTTTTTGTGTTCTTCTCTCTCCACCCTCAAATGCACCAGCAATATAATGTAGCACCAGTTCTCCCTGCAAAGGCACACTAAATAAAGGGGAAATCTTACGTATAAAAACGAGCTCTTATTTATTAGGGATAAGAACTCATACTTGTTTACAATACAGGGGTACTCCCACCTTGAAAATATGTCACGTGGACCCAACTTAGACCCCAGGTGATTAGACACCAACCGTCTAGCCTTGAACCCTGGATCACAGACATAGAAATGACACACTTCTTCACAACAGCCACAGGAAACAAACCCCAACCAGGACATCCTTAATAGTGCTCGAACACCAACAAGTGCCAGCCCTAATAAGATGCCATGACAATGAGGAAAATGGGAACAACTTGACCTAAAGAGCAAGCTATCCTACCTCACCAGCTAACGATAAGACAAAATCAGAAGACTTGTCACCCTTTGGTCTATCCAAATGCCAAGATCGTGATTTACAGATGACTGGCTGACAGAACCATGGCCAGACTGTATGTATCCTGGGACCAATAAAAAAGCCCTAGTCTAGGGTGTGAGCTATGACCTGCATAACAACTATGATCCCTAGTTCCAGAGGTCTGTCTGAGACTATTGCAACTGAAGGAGACTTCTGGAAACATAACGGAAGACGCTATCCCAGGCCCCTTCCTAGGATCAGCGCAAAGATCAGGACCACCAACCACAGCAGACAGATTAAAACAATACTGAAGGAACAGAACTTCTAGAACCACAATGAAAGACATAATCATAAGTTCAACTCCTTGACTCGTGCAGATACCGAGACTTCTAGATACAGAGGCCTGATTTTATCACCCAGGATGGAGCAGAAGTCTTCCATACACCACAAAAGCACCAAGGGGAGAGTAAATGAACCTAAAAGAAGTCTATAGTTAATCCCCATGACAATATACTTCAAGGGTGGAGAAATCCTGTATCTCTTAGGCAAAGGAAATTCCTTTTTGAATGACCCCAATATTTACTCTGCATCTGCAGGAGGGAAAAAAAGCGCAAAACAATTTATTATTTACAATTTATTATTTACTTATCTAATTTTTGTTGCTTTCATTGTTGTGATTTGGCTATTGAAGTAGATGTCTCCATTTATATTTATTTATTTATTTATTTTCTTCTTTTCTTTTCCTATGTGCTCTGCCACATTTATTTTCTCAATACCATGGCCTTTATATGGTGCATACCCCTCTTTTTTTCTGAATGCTCACTGGATATTTTATTTGACAGTTTTTAATGTACTATTGTGGTGTTTCACCTTCTTTTTCCCCTTCATCTCTCAAACCAAAGATGAAAGCCTCTAGAAGGACTCCACCCATTTTCATCCTTTTTTCCTTTTTTTTCTCCAGGTTATTACTTTTCTTTTCTTCAAACAAAACCACATAACTTGAACTATCTAGTCCCGCCTCCCAATTGGGGGGGGGGGTAAGAGAGGTACCAAGACCAAACAGGTGTAAGATCACTAAGTAGTAAGCTAGGCACAGAAGGGACCACTTACTCTAGCAGCCCCGGGGGTGAGGGAAGAGGATATAGGAAGTAGGATGGGAACAGAGGTGGAGGGAGGACAATTTGGTGATGGGAATTCCCCTGATTTTATGTTAATATGTACCTAAAATATTATTGTCAATGATATGTAAGCCATTATGATTAAAATAAAAATTATATTAAAAAATTAAAAGAAAAAAACAAAAGAAAAAATATGATTTCCAAAAAAATTGTATGCCTAAAACTATTATGATCAATGTTGTAAATTAGAGTGACTTTTTTGTTTTGTTTGTTTGTTTGTTTGTTTGTTTTGGGCCACACCCGGCATTGCTCAGGGGTTATTTCTGGCTATCTGCTCAGAAATAGCTCCTGGCAGGCACGGGGGACCATATGGGACACCAGAATTCGAACCAACCACCTTTGGTCCTGGATCAGCTGCTTGCAAGGCAAACACCGCTGTGGTATCTCTCCGGGCCCAAGAGTGACTTTATTATAAACATGTTAAACAGTGCTCCTATATGATCTATTAGTTTTAGTTGTAGGTAAGAAGTATAGAAAGATGAATATTTTGCAGCCATCAGGAGAGATGAAGTCGTAAAATTTTCCTATTCAGGGATGTACATGGAATTTATTATGCTGAGTGAAATAAATCAGAGGGAGAGAGATAGACACAGAATAGTCTCACTCATCTATGGGTTTTTTTTATTATAATATAATTTTATTTTGATCATAGTGGCTTACATATTGTTGACAATAATATTTTAGGTACATATTCACATAAAATCAGGAGGGATTCCCATCCATCACCAAATTGTTCTCCCTACCCGTCCGTTTTTGTTTTCCCTCCCATTTCTTCTTCCCTCACCCCCAGGGCGGCTAGAATATGTGGTCCCCTCTGTATCTAACCTATTACTTAGTAGTCTTGCACCTGTTTGGTCTTGAGGCCTCCCTTATTTCCCCCTCTGACTGGAGGCAAGACCAGCTATTTCAAGTTATGTGGTTTTGCCTGAAAAAGAAAAAAGTAATAAATTGGGGTAAGAGTCTAATACCCCGAAAATGGGTGGAATCCTTCTAGTGGCTCTCATCATCGATTTGGGAGGTGAAAAGAAAGAGAAGGTGAAACACTCCACCAGTACCAAAAGAAGTGTTAAATATCCATTGAGGACTCCAGCTATATCGATAAGCACCACAAAAAACAAACAAAAAAAACAAAACAACACAAACAAAAAAACAACAAAAACAAGCACACAAACAAAAAAAAACACACCATGGTCTTGAAATAAGAAACATGGCATATTGTTAAGAAATATTATAATGTGCTACAATCTGGGGACTTGAGGGACAAAGTAATTGCACATGGATTCTGTTTTATTTATCTTAACTTTCTTTGGTGAAAGTTCAAAGTTAAGATATCAGCAAGGGGACTTCTTCTGATAATTATGTTATGGGTGATTGTCCTTCCACTGTAACTTTACCTTATCCTCTTTCTTTGCATCTTTTGTTCTCATAATTCAAAATAAAAAAATTATATAAAAAAAATAAGATCACTAAAACAGAACTGAAAAAAAAAAGAAACATGGCATAGCACATAACGAAAGAAAAGAGAGGAAGAGAAAAAATAAGTATAACTGGGGACAACAATTTTAATAATCACACCCAAAGAGAGAAATCGACCAAAATAGATAGGTAAATGAAAATAATAATAATAATAATAAATGAAGGTAAAAAAAATATATATATATATAAATAAATAACCAAGGTTTTGTGCTTTTTGTATTTTTGTTTTTTCCCTCCTGCCCTGGCACAGTAAATATTGGGGTCATTTGAAACGAAATTCACTTGGCCTAAAAAATATGGGGTTTCTCCGTCCTTGGAGTATACTGTCATGGGGATCAACTCTAGACTTTGCTCAGGATCATTTACTCTCCCGGTGGCGTTTTTGTGGTTGTTAGACTTCTGCTCTGTCCAGGGTGATACAATCAGATCTCTGTGTTTAGAGGTCTCAGTATCTGCACAGATCCTGAGATGGGATTTATGATGAAGTCAGTCTTCATGATTCTAGAGGTTCTGTTACCTCAGTGTCATTTTAATCCATCTTCTGTGGTTGGTGATCTTGGGCTTTGTTTGCACTGAGCCTAGGATGGCACCTAGGTTAGCGTCTTTCTTTGTGCTTCCAGAAGCTCCATTCCGTTACAATTGTCTCTGCAGGACCTTTGGGACTGGGGATCATGCTTATTGTGCAGGTCATAGTTCAAACCCTAAACTAGGGCTTTTTTATTGGTCCCAAGATGTGTACAGTCTGGTCGTGGTTCTATCAGCCAGTCATCTGTAAATCGCGATCTTGGCTTTTGGACCTACCAAAGGGTGCCAAGTCTTCTGGTTTTGTCTTGTCGTTAGCTGGTAAGGTAGGCTAATCTGCTCTAAGGACAAGTTGTTCACATTTTCCTCGTTGTCAGGATATCATGTTAGAGCTGGCCCTTGTTGTTGACCCCGCAGTATTAAGGCTGTCCTGGATGGGATTTGTTTCCTGCAGCTGTTGTGAAGAGCTGTGCCATTTCTATGTCTGGGATCCAGGGTTCAAGGCTGGATGAATGGTATCTAATCACCTGAGGTCTAAGTTGATTCCACATGACATATTTTCCAGGTAGGAGATATCCCTGTATTATTAACAACTGTGAGTTCCTATCTCTATTAGATAAGAGCTCTTTTCTATATGTAAGATTTCCCCTTTATTTAGTGTGCCTTTGCAGGGAGAAATGGTGCTACATTATATTGTCGGTGTATTTGGGGGTGGACAGAGGGGATAACAGAAACAGGTCACATCCCCAAAAATGATAAAAAATAAAAAAAATAAAAAATGAAATAAAATAAAATAAAATAAAATAAAAATAAAATAAATAAAAAAAGAAAGGGAATGACAATGTATATGCTCACAAATGTATATGTAGGACAGGCATTTAAAAAAATAAATTAATTAAAAAAAAGAAATAAAAAGAGTTAGTGAAGTTTTTAAAGGACCAAAGTGGTGCAAAAGACTACCTTACATTTGGGGGAAAGCAGGTAAAGAGGTGGTGTATTACAGGTCTTATGCCTATGTTGGAAGTACAGTTTTTCCGTTGCCTTTTGGGTTTTTCTTGTGGTGTGTGGGTTCCCAGGCATCTTTCTATCCCACCCCCTGGCCTTCTTCAGTTTGGTAAAAATTTGTGGTAGGGAGGTCTTGGAAGAGTTCTTGTATTGGGGATACTTTTGGACCTAGGCCCGGTTTCAAGAAACAGTCCACGTTAGGGGGAGTTGGTAGGGAGGGCCGTGCAGCATGAGTCCGCAGGGGAGTTGGCTGTCTTTTCTTGCAGGAGACTAGGTGTGGGTTTGACTGGGTGTCCCCTCGCCTGGGTGCTAGGTACTGGTTCATTGGGTAGGAGGTCGATCTTGATGCCTAATAGATTAAGGACTGAGGGTGAAGAGTTTTAATATGGTGGGAGATCTGGATGGGATTGAGGGGTGAAGGGATAGTTAGATTTCTGGAGGGGAGAAAGGGGAAGGTATATGAGAGGGGTATGAAGGGAGAGAAAAGAAAAAATACCTTATAAAGAAAGGGGGAAGAGAAAGGGAAAAAAGCAAAGAGAAGAATAGAAAAGAGAAAAATGAAGAAAAAAAAGAAAAGAAAAAAGAAAAAAAAAGAAGAAAGTAGTGAGAAGAGAGGAGAGAATAGCAAGGGAATGCTGGATTGGTTGATTGTGTTCGATGAATAGAGCCTGTAGTTTAAGTCCCTACGTCGCAGTTACTGCTTCGGTGATCTGGCTGGTCACGTGCTTCAATTCCTAAAAGAAGGTATAACCTAGAGATAAAGTGTATGTTAAAGATTTTTCTCGTGGCCATCTCGTAGTGCAAGCAAGGTATGGTATCTCGTGTAGTATCCTGAGTTGCCATCTTAGTTTGTCCGCCCTTTGTATCCAAGGGTGCCTGTGGACAGAAAAGCTGAGAGGTTATTTAAAATATAGTAAGATAAAGGCATTAAAACATAGTGTTAAGGTATGTTTCCATTGCAGTCAGTGATTTCCCGTGGTGTTCTATACTTGTGTTCCTGTATACGATCTCTAAGGGATTATTGTGGGCCTTTGTTGTAGAAGTCTGATTACATACCTGTTCTCTCTATGCTGCTGTCTCTGTTGTTGCTGTTTTCTTTGTGGTATACTGTGTAGTCAAGAGTTTGCGTTGTTCCTTTTTCATGTATTTTGGACACTGCTCCCAAGTATATGTTGACTATTACAGTGCTCGGAGTTTCTACCCTGTTAAACCCTGTTATTTGATTGTTAGGTATTAGTTGTGTATAAAATATATGTTCTAGGTGCTTCAGAATAGTGCTACCATTCTGTGTTTATCTTTTGTCTTCTGACTTATTTCGTTTAACATAACATGATCTAGGTCCATCCACGTTGCTGCAAAGTCTATGATTGTATCATTTCTGACTGCCATGTAATATTCCATTGTGTATATGTACCACATCTTAATAATCCATTCATCTGTTGTTGGACATCGAGGTTGGTTCCAAGATTTGGCTATTATACTGAGTGCTGCGATAAATAGTGGGGTGCATATGTATTTTGGGATGAATATCCTTCCAACTTGGGGGTATATGCCTAGGAGGGCAATTGCTGGGTCAAATGGCAGCTCAATTCTGAGTTCTTTGAGCACTCTCCAGACTTTTCTTCATAGGTGTTGGACTAGGGGGCATTCCCACCAGCAGTGGATGAGAGTTCCTTTCATACCGCATCCCCGCCAACAAAGGTTGTTTCCATTATTTTTGATGTGAGCCATCCTTACTGGTGTAAGGTGGTATCTCATTGTTGTCTTGATTTGGATTTCCCTGATGATGAGTGAAGGTGAGCATGTTTTCATGTGTTTGTTGGCCATCCTTCTGTCTTCCTCAGAGAAGTGTCTATTCATTTAATCTTCCCATTTTTTTATGGCTTTATTTGGTTTTGGGGGGCTCAGCTTTCTGAGTGCTTTGTATGTTCTAGATATCAGCCCTTTATCTGATATGTCGAGTGAAAAGATTTTTTTCCCATTCTGTTAACTGTCTTCTTGCATTAAGTAGGGTTTCTTTCGCCATGCAGAAGCTTTTTAGTTTGATGTAGTCCCATTTGTTTATATTTGCTGCTAACGTTCTTGCCATTGGTGCTCCATTCTCAAAGACCTTTTTGATATATAGGTCTTCGAGTGTTCCGCCTATTTTATTCTCGATAAACTTTATAGATTTGGGTCTGATTTCAAGGTCTTTGATCCATTTTGAGTTGACTTTTGTATAAGGGGTGAGGTATGGGTCAATCTTCATTTTCGTACATGTGGTTTTCCAATTGTACCAACACCATTTGTTGAATAGACTTCCTTTGTTCCATTTCAGGTTCTTGCCTCTTTTATCAAATATTAGTTGGCTGTATATCTTGGGGTTTATGTCTGGGAATTCTGTTCTGACCCACTGGTCTGAGGTCCTGTCTTTGTTCCAGTACCATGCTGTTTTGTTTACTATGGCTCTATAGTATAGTTTCAAGTTAGGTAAGGAGATGCCTCCCAGCTTTTTGTTTTTCAGTATGTGTTTGGCTATCCTGGGTCTTTTGTGGTTCCAGATAAATTTTGTGATTGATTGTTCTATTTCATTAAAGAATGGTGTCTGGATTTGGATAGGGATTGCATTAAATCTATATAGTAGTTTGGGTAGGATAGTCATTTTGACTATGTTAATTCTACCTATCCATGAGCATCGGATGTTCTTCCATTTCTTTAGATCGTCTTCAATTTCTTTCTGAAGCGTTTTGAAGTTTCCCTGGTATAGGTCTTTCACTTCCCTTGTAAGGTTGATTCCTAGGTACCTGATATTTTTTGATACTATTTTAAATGGTATTGTATTTTTAATCTCTCTCTCCTCAACTTCGTTGTTTGTATATAGAAACGCTACTGTCTTTTGTGTATTGACTTTGTATCCAGCCACTTTGCTGTAGTGGTTAATTGTTTCTAGGAGTTTTACTGTGGACTCTTTAGAATTTTCGAGTATATCATCATATCATGGGCAAATAGAGATAGTTTGTGTTCCTCTTTCCCAATTTGGATTCCTTTAATTCCCTTCTCTTGTCGGATTGCTATTGCTAGGACTTCTAAGGTTATATTGAATAATAGTGGAGAGAGTGGACAGCCTTGCCTAGTTCCTGACCTTAGTGGGAATGCTTCTAGTTTCTCGCCATTAAGTATAATGTTGGCTGTAGGCTTTTCATAGTTAGCTGTAACTATCTTGAGGAAGGTTCCTTCTAACCCTATTTTGCTGAGTGTCTTTAACATGAAAGGGTGTTGGATTTTGTCAAACGCCTTCTCTGCATCGATTGATATGATCATGTGGTTTCTGTCTTTCTTGTTGTTGATGTGATGTATAATGTTGATTGATTTGCGTATGTTGAACCAACCTTGCATTCCTGGTATAAAACCCACTTGGTCATGATGTATGATCTTTTTGATGAAGTGCTGGATTCGGTTTGCTAAGATTTTGTTGAGTATCTTTGCATCTATGTTCATTAGTGAGATTGGTCTGTAGTTTTCTTTCTTGGTGGTGTCTTTGCCATCTTTGGGAATGAGTGTGATATTTGCCTCATAGAAGGAGTTAGGGAGGATTCCTGTTTTTTCTATGGTTTGGAAGAGCCTATGGAAAAGTGGTAGTAAGTCTTCTCGGAATGTTTGGTAGAATTCACCTGTAAATCCATCTGGTCCTGGGCTTTTGTTCTTAGGGAGTTTTTTAATTACATCTTCAATTTCCTCTGAGGTGATTGGTCTGTTTAGGCTTTCTAGGTCTTCCTTGTCCAGTCTCGGAAGAGGGTTTTTCTCCAAGAATCTGTCGATTTCTCCTGGGTTCTCTATCCTAGCTGAGTATAGTTGTTCATAATATGATCTTATGATATGTTGTATTTCTTGGGGTTCTGTTGTAATATCTCCCCTTTCATTTGTGATCCTATTGATTTGGGTGTTTTCCCTCTTTTTTTTTGGTGAGTGTTGCCAGTGGTTTGTCTATCTTGTTTATTTTTTCAAAAAACCAACTCCTGGTCTCATTGATTTTTTGTATTGTTTTCTTGGTTTCTATGTTGTTTATTTCTGCTCTGGTTTTTATTATTTCTTGCCTTCTGGTTGTGGTTGGATTTCTCTGTTGCTGTTGTTCCAATTCTTTGAGGTGATCTTTTAAACTGTTGGTTTTGTTATTTTCCTGTTTCTTGATATAGGCCTGTATTGCTATGAGTTTCCCCCTAATTACTGCTTTTTCTGTCCCACAAATTTTGACATGTTGTCTCTTCATTATCATTTGTCTCAAGGAATCTTTTTATTTCTTCCTTGAGTTGTTCTTTGATCCAGCTGTTGTTGAGCAGCATGTTGTTTAATCTCCAGGTATTAGTTTTTCTCCATTGCTTCTTCTTGATGTCAATTTTGACCTCTGTTGCATAGTGATCTGAAAGGGTACTTCTAATGATCCTTACCTTTGTGGTCTTATATAGGTTGGCTTTGTATCCTAGGACATGGTCTATTCTGGAGAAGGTTCCATGTGGGCTTGAGAAGAATGTGTATTCTGCTTTTTGGGGATAGAGGGCTCTATATAAGTCTATTAGCCCCAAATCTTCTAATTTTTCATTTAGAGCTCTTATTTCTTTGCTATTTTTCTGTTTGGTGGATCTGTCCAGTGGTGAAAGTGGAGTATTGAGGTCCCCTACTATTATCACATTTCCCTTCATGTGTTTCTCCAGGTTTACGAGCAGTTGCCTCACATATTTTGCTGACTCTAGATTAGGTGCATAGATATTGACCAGGGTTAGTGTTTCTTGATCCAATGTTCCCCTGATCAGTAAGTAGTGACCCTCTTTGTCTCTGATCACTTTCTTGAGGTTGAATGCAATTTGGTCTGATATAAGAATGGCTGTCCCTGCTCTTTTTTGTTTTCCATTGGCCTGAATAATTACTTTCCATCCTTTTATTCTAAGCCTATGCTTATCCTGTAGCTGTAGGTGTGTTTCTTGCAGACAGCAGAAGTCCGGTTTATTTTTCCTAATCCAGTTCTCTACTATGCGTCTTTTAATTGGAGAGTTTAGGCCATTAACATTTAGGGAGATTATTGAGAGAGAAGACTGTTGTGCAGTTGTGTTGTGTTGGGTGGCTTTTGTTACAATTGGAGGTTTGGATTGTGTAATTCATCTCTGAGTAGGTCGTTTAGAATCGGTTTTGTTTGCACAAATAGCTCTAGTTCGGTCTTGTTTGAATATGTTTTTAGTCTGTCCTCCCATATGCATGATAGTTTTGCTGGATATTGGACTCTAGGTTGGAAGTTTCTTTCATTCAGTCGTTTAAATATGTCATTCCACTGTCTTCTAGCTTGAATTATTTTGATTGGCAGATCTGGTTTGATTCTTATGTCCCTACCTCTGTACTTGAGGTTTTTTTTCTCTCTTATTGCCTTAAGAAGTTCCTCTTTCTCTTTGTTTTTAGCCATTTGGATTACTATATGTCTTGGTTTGATTAATGGGGTCTATTTTATTAGGGACCCTCTTGATTTCCTGGATTTGCCCTGAAGTTTCATTCCAGAGGGTGGGAAAGTTCTCTGCTATTATCTCTCTGACTACTTGTTCTTCCCCTTTCCCTATTTCCTCCCCTTCTGGTATACCCATGATGCTTAGATTGTTTCTTTTGTCCTTGTTCATTAGGTACTGGACTTTTCCTTCCAGTGCTTTGCCTTTTATTTCTTTGTTGGTTTCTTGGTCATTTTTTGTTTGCAGTTTTCCTTCGAGTTCTTCAATGTGTTTCTCCAACTCTGTGTTTCTGCTAGTAAGGCTTGTTATTTTGTCTGTTAATTCCTTCACTTCTTTTTGTATGGACTCTCTCATACTCTTTAACATTTCTTCTTTAATTTGGCTAATTCGTTCCTCGATAGATATCTTATACTCGGTAGCTAAGGTTTCTCTCATTACTTTTATTGATTCTTGCATTTCCTTCCTCATTGCTGCTTTTAGGTCATCTTCCCACGAATCTGTGTGTTTTGGCGGACTTGGAAATTTGTTAGGGTTTGTCTCTGTATCTTCAGAACTTAGGGTTCTCTTTGATTTACCCATATTTCTTTGTGTTTAATGGTGTGCTTTTGAGTACTGTTCCTTCCAATTTCAGCCTGTTTTGATCCCCTGTGGTGTGGGAATGGGTCCCCTCCCTGAGGGTGGATCTAGGGGTACTGTTGGGTGGGTTTGCTGCGGTTTGGCTCCTCCTGTGTTCTTTCTGTGGCCTAACCCGACGGGGGATGGGGCGTGGCAGGTGTTCGTGCAGTTGGCATGTGTGGGTGGAGCTTCCCTACCTTCCCTGGGTTAAGTGAAACCCAGCCGGGCTGGCGGTGGTTTGCGCGGCCCTTCCCGGAGCAAGAGCCATCTATGAGTTTTAAGAAAAATAAAAGATATTATTGTAATAATACTCAGAGATAATAGAGATGAGGTCTGGAAGGTCCAGCTCACAATATGAAGCTTACGACAAAGAGTGTAGTTAGAAAAATAACTACATTGACAACTATCATAAAAATGTGAATGGATGAGGGAAGTAGAAAGCCTGTTTCAAATATAGGTGGGCATGGGTGGGAAGGAGGGAGATTTGGGGCATAGTTTATGCTAATGTTGCTTTGATAAAAGTGGATGTTCTTTATATGACTGAACCTATCTAAAATCATGATGTAATCAAGGTACTTAAATAATGATATAAAAAAAGAAAGATGAAAATATTCACGTAACAACTTGAATTTTTCTGATAATAAATTGATAATAAATTATCAGAATTTTTCTGATAGCAGTGAATTCAGGAACTTAGATGCAACAGAGTGACATGGGGAATGGACAGCTCTTATGGGCAGTGTGCTCTTTAGCTTGAAATTGCAATTGATTGAGCTTGCTGTCCCCTGATTTAATTTTCAGTTGGGCCTTAATTTTCTAAGCCCCCTGACTAGAGTGAATCCTGGTATATTAAGAGAAGCAGTAAGTGACTGATCTTCATCTCTTTTTGGTTGATGTGGTCTCATTTGTTGATGTTCTGCACTTTAGAAGGAAAACAGTGTTAATATCTAGTCTGAAATAAACTTAGTGAATGGAAGCGTTCCAGGTAGACTTAGATAATGGATTTTTGTGTTTTGCAACTTTTTGTGGAATCTCAGAAAGTATCACTTTAAGGTCATTAAGGGCCAAGAAACTCAGTTTTGCCAGTTTCTGAAGTGATGTCATAAGCACCATGCTTCTGATCTTAATTTAGTCCTGTGACCACAAAAATATCATACCCGGGGTGGTCGCTGTCCCCTTGTTTGTAAGCAACGAAGTTATTGGAATGCAGAAATGCCTTATAGAAAATTATATTCCTAAAAATATAAAAATAAAAAAAATAATAAATTGATGAATGGATTTATAATATATAATAGATATACACATATGCATTTACTTTCCTATTCACATGAACTGTGAATAGGTCCAACAATCCAAGCAAACAAAAAAAATCTCTTAACTATAAGCTTACTGGATTTCAAGATATCAAACACCTATTAGGAGTTATCTCTATTTAAAAAATAAACCCAAATTAAACAAATGTATTATGATCAGTAATGTCAACTATGTGGTACATTTTCTTTAAATAACTAAATTTATTAAAAATATAAAAATTAAAATATACCAAAGTTTTTTTTAAAAAAAGTCATTAAGGAAACCATATATTTGTGGATTAAAATTATGGTTAATGTGTATGAGACTTTTAAAAAATACATAAGTTTAATTATATGCAGTCAATCATCACAAATAGACTTTTAACTAATTTATTTTCTGATAATTTTATTTTCTATTTCTTTATATTTTATAAGAGCAATTAATATGAAATAAATTTGTTTTATGCCTACCGAAGGGGAAGGCTGGAATTAGGAGGGAACCTGGGACATTTTTGAAGGAAGGGAACATTGTAGGTGAAAATGGTCTTTAGAAAATTGTCTGCCCTAAACAGCTCTATTATGAGTAACTTTATAAATTACAATGTGTAAATGAAAATAAAAATACTAACAAAAATGTAAATGCAACATATAAAATTGTTTTGTTGAATTGAATGCTAATGATATTGGAAAATTTGATTAACAAATTTAATTCTATTAATACTTAACATAAATATCAAGATGATATATTATCCATTCTCGATCTTTGAGCTCTGATATGATTTTACATTTAACGTGAGTTTGAATTCATACCACATGTATTTTAAATACTCAATTGAAACATGTTTATTGTGGTTATAATGTGGACAGTGAAGATAATTTCCATTTTTAAATTTTGATTCTAGCAGGTAGATGAGTGCTGGAGGATTTTGATAATTAGAGGGAAAATATTTCATAAAGAATACACATTTTTTGAATTGGGCAGATGATAAAATATTAGAGTATAGACCTTTTATATTGGAGCTTGGAATGGAAACTCCAGCGCTACTAGCAACCACGAATTCTTGAATAATAAGCTTGGACTAACCTCTGAGTACTCATGAGATGACCCCAAATTCAAAAATCGTAAAGAATAAAATAATTTTTTCTGTGAATTTAAAGTCTAATTTTATATTATCATGATCATTACTATTATTATTATCATTATTATTATTATTACTGCTGCTGCTGTAGCTGTTTTTGGGGCCATACTTTGCTCTGTGCTCAGGGATCACTCCTTATGGTGGTTGGGGAAACATATATAGTGTTGGGGATTGAGCCTGAATCAGTTGCATGTAGTGCAAGTGCCCTACCCACTGTCCTATCTTTCTAGCTTATATAATCTAAAGTAGGACATTTTGCTTTTTCATAAAAACAAAATTTAGGGCTGGAGATAACACAGTGGTAGGGAATTTGCTTTGCACGTGGCCAACCCCAGACAGACTGTGGTTAGATTCCCAGCATACCATATGGTTCCCCAAACCTGCCAGAGGCAATTTCTAAGCGCAGAGCCAGGAGTAACCCCTGAGTGCTGCTAGGTGTGATCCAAAAACTAAAAAAAAAAAAAAAAAAGAATTCACATTTTATGTAAGTTGAAATAAACTATATAAAATTGATTTTCTTTTTGGGAGGGCATCCCCAGCAGCACTCAAGGGTTACTCCTGCCTCTTCACTCAGAAATTATTCCTGACAGACTTGGGGGACCATATTGGATACTGGGATTGAAACCTATATGGCTGTGTGGAAGGAAAACACCCAACTTGCTATGCTATTGCTACAACCCACAAAATTGGTTTCCTTCACCAAAAATAACCGCAATATTTTTATATTATTCTTGGGAAGCCCACCAAACAATAATTCTTGTAGGTTTTTCAAGTTTTCCTTATAAATTAAGACAAAGCAGTAGATATAGTCATGGAGAAAAGAGAAGAAAACAAAACGGTTGTCAATCTCCATAACCTCTGATTCCATCTTGGCCATGAAGCAGGTGCTAAAAGCATTCTTTTATACCTGCTAAAAGCATTCTTTTATACCTGCTAAAATAATTCTTTATAACAAAGGAAGGTAAGCAGTAACAGATATAAAACAATGGCATACACATCCATTTTTGTTGTTTGTTTTTCTTTTGAGGCTACATCTGACTGCGCTCAGGGGTTACTCCTGGCTCTGCACTCAGATATCACTCCTGGCAGGCTCGGGGGACCATATGGGACACCATATGTCTTTTTCAGGTTATCTGCAAGGCAAATGCCCTACTGCTCTGGGCCCAGACACATTCATTTAAACTATAATTTTACACTGAAACCTTCCTTTGTCAAGCTCACATTTCTCTGTCCATTACAGAGTTTTAACAGCATTTTTTAAAAATTCCAGTCAAAGGTCAAGTGTGAGCTTCATTATAACATTTTACATATTACATTTACATTTTAAATATCACATATTAAAAAATTTCTTTCTTCAAAGAACTGATGATACCTGAAAAACTGTCCAGTGGTAATGTTATGTCTAAAATGACTTAATATAAAATAAATCCAAAGTGACACTAAATTTCACACAGAAAGTAATGTGGCACTTTTAATGCTATCTTTTGGAAGAATAGTTAGTTCTCAAAGCAAGAATTCAAACTGGAGCCATATAAACGGCAAACTATTAATGAATACACTCAACGGTCTACTAATCAAGACAGTCAGTGGTTTAGTTTTTCTGAAATATGATTTCAATTTTATAACAGTTTTCAAAAAGTTAGAAAACTTCTAACTTCTTCAAATGTTAGAAAACCAATGGTAGGGGGCAAACAATAGCACAGAAGTAGGGTGTTTACCTTGCACACAGCTGAACTGAGTTCAATTCCCAGAATTCAACATGGTCCCCTGAGCCTGCTAGAGATGATTTCTGAGTGCAGAGTCAGGAGTAACCCCTGAGTGCCCCCTGGGTGTGGCCCAAAAACTAAAAAAAGAAAAAAAAAAAAAAAAAAAAAGAAAACCAATGTTAGATATTTTGGGTATTTTCAATGCTTTCTGAACTATCTGTGAAAAGTTTGGACTTAGTTGTATAGAGTTTGATATATATGTCCACCATTAAATCCCACTAAAGCTTTATATCAAAATTTATATTAAGTGAAAGCCAAGTTACATGACCTTTGGCCTGTCAAAGTGTTTCTTAATTAAGTTTGGAGACATTTTCATCCATTTTCTTAGCATTCATTCTCAATGTTCATCACACGAAGAATACACTATAGACCTTCAATAATGCAAAACTGTTTGTAAAAATTTGATATCGAAATATGAAGGGCTTTCTGGTAGAAAGAAGTTCTGTGTCCTTCCCAGTGTGTTTCCACTCTATTCTCCAACAATGCAGTTCAACTGAGGAAGTATCAGAATTCAGCAAGCCCTTCTATACATGTCAGCATGGTGTTCCTCTAATGTGTTGAATTTGAGCTGCCCCATGACAGAAGGTACCAGAGACAAGTATTTAAATGAGAAAATATTTTTTAGTTTTTGAATACTGTGCTTTAATGTTGGAATGTTTATGTAGAGTTTTATTTTATAGTAACTCTCAGAAGTCTACTGAGATTCCAGGTTACCTTGATCAGCACCGTGGAATTTCCCAGGGAATTTCATCTGAACATCAAGTTTGGTTGCTAAATTTTTGTTTAATTTTCTGTTTAATCTACTTTATCTGCTTTTCTACAAGTCTCTGCATAATTCTGGCATATGTTCAGATCCAACTACATGCTCTTCTCTATTGCAGTTGGGGGGCCCACAGAAGTTCAGCATCACCCCCGCCTATCCTCCTGTTCACTAGCTGGCCTTTCCCTAACCTCTCTGCCTTAGCAGGGCAGTTTGTCACCCCATTCAGATAAGAAGAGAGTGTTATTTTATTTTTTTACTTAAAGTTAGACATATCGTTAAAGAGTACTCTTAATCAGTTCATGATGAAAAAATATGTTGTAGATATGCATATTTAAGGTAATTTCTTTGTAATGATTTCTATAAAAGAGTCTGTAACTTCTATAAGTGTAAATCATATTTGCGACTACTGTCATTAAAAGCAGTCTGTAAATTTTGCTTATTACACTTAGCCTAGCATTCAATTATTTTTCGGACTGTATTTTATTATTCTTAATGCTACATCAATAATATTTAAATCCATTTACCTAAATAGTTGGTCTTAATAGCCACAGTTTAAATTGAAGAATTAAGTATAGTGTTGTTCTAAGAAAGTTTTAAAACAAGACCCTATGGAAAGACTCAATATCAAGATTTTTTTCAGAATTCTCTTGGTCAATGGTTCCTAATATTTCCCCTGTCAAGAAAAATTGGAGAATCTTTTTGATTAAATGTATCTTTATATTTGAAATATTTACATAAAAACTAATAGAAATTTAGGTAGCATTATAGAAAGTTTTAAATAAGGAATTATCAACATTAATTTTTGACACTTAGCAAATTATCAAATATTGGTATTGATAACAACAGTATTTAAAATACTAGGGGTAGATAAATAGTATAGGTTTAAGGTTCAGGCCTTGTAAACAGCTGAATATGATTAAATCCACAGCATCATTGGTAGCATCATTGCATGCAGTTCTGGAGGCCTCAGATGACACTGAGTGTGTCCTTGGAGGCCTCTGCTGTATGGAGCACTAGGTCCCTGATTCCAAGGTACTGGAGGCAGCATAGCATCCTCATTGGTGCATTAAAGCACCAACCCAGTTGATGAGAATTACAATGAAGGTCCCCTGGACCCTCAAAGTGCTACTTAGCAGCTTCCCCCTGAAATAAATACCCTAATGAAATACAGCAAAATATGTCAGATCACATAAATTAACAAATCACGTTCAGCCACCTGTACATGAAGCTCTCTCTGTTACATCCCAGCCACACTAAGCTCCCTGGGGCTTCCTCTCCACCTCACAAATCTTTGGCAGTAATCTCAGCAGAGGAAGGAGTGGGGATGAAGGCGAGTAGATTAAACAATGGTGAAGGGAAGAAGACTGAGCAGGCCAAGTACCCTGTGACCTTAAAATAACGAATCATGTTTTCCTGTGTGTCTGGTGAACTGTCTGCAAAGACAATTCCAAAAAAGAAGCTATAAAAACGTTTAGAATAAAGACAGCAATCTTGGTCTAAGATCCTGCCCTACGCATTTTGCTATTTTGAAGCATATCAAACATTTGAATGTTATTGAAAAACAGTATGTTTGTAAGATGAGAAATGGAAATGCAAATTAAGACTCGAAATTATTGTTTCAACTCATTTGTAATCATTTGAAGTTGACAAAAGACGTTGTGTCCCTCTACTTGTTTCTAGCTATTACCAAAAGATACTAAAGGAGACCATGAAATGGACCTGGGTTTGATTTCCATACCACATGGTCCCTTCTTTATTGCAGGCTGCAGCCCTGGAGGTCCCCAGAACTGACAAAATGACCCTGGCAACTGGGGCACTACAGGGTTTGAGCTGCAACACATCATTCTGCGACCTGCTTCGTGGAGAACCACTGAGCATCATGAATGGAACTTCCAGGATGTACCCTGAACATTATCTGTAGCTACCCAGCAGCCCTCCTTTAAAGCAAAGAGTCAAAATTTCCAGACTGAGATAGGAAGCAAACCTCCCCAATTTTGTCAATTCAGGGTCAGACTCTGTGTTCCTCTAAAGTTGTCAGAAAATTTTAACATCAACAGAATAGCTTAGTGAATATGAATGAAAATTAATGCAAGTAAGAGCTTTAAACATCTGAAGTACACAGTACGCCCTAGCCGAAGGTATTCATGTTCCAACACTTAGAAGCAGTGAATTTAAAAAAAAATATTTCAAATGTGTCTCAGTTAAGGATCTAATTTATTTTTACAGAATATAGTAAAAATTCTAAGCAATTTGTATTTTTAAGTTGCAACCCAACAGTATAAGTGTTTGACACATTTGCATTGCCGATCATCCCCATGATTTTGCATTGTTGATCATTTCCACGATTTGCACAATGAGACAGAAAAAAATGTACAATTACATGAACTAACTTTAAAATTCTATGTTTTATGTGATGACAAATACTTTATTTTTAATATTTTTATTAATAATTTTCACTGAGTTACTATGAGATACACAGTTTCAAACTTTGTTTCAATTAAATTTCAGTCATACAATGTTCCAATACTCACCCATCTTCTCACCAGTGCATATTTCCCACAACCAATGTTCACAGTTTCCTTCCCATATTTCCCCAGCCTACCTCTATGGCAGACATTTTTTTCTCTGTCTGTCTGTCTCTCTCTCTCTTCTTTTTTTCCGTTTAGGCACTGTAAAAACACAATTCTTTTTTATTTCCAATATGAAGAAAAGTTGTAACCTTCAAAAATTTACTTTAAAAAACTAAAGAGCCACACATTCTTTTTGGTTTTTCTTTTCTTGCAATACCCTGACCCTAAAATACTATCCATTATCTCATTGTACTAGAAAATAAAATATACATACTGTGATTTATTTTTTAGGAATTCAAAGGGACAAATATTATGGATATTTGAAAACTATATATTAAGGTACACATTGTTAACATATTGCAATGGAATCCCACTAGAATATTGAAATCAGGATATGAAAGACAAGGTGAAAAGTCCTTAGGAAAATGACTTTCATATTTCTGGTTACATAGAGTTAAAGATATTTAAATGAGTAATACTCTGTATTATCTGGGTTGATTCAATATAATTATAAGCATCTCCTTAAAGGGGGAGCAATAGATCAAAAACAAAGGCATATTACATTCAGGTTGAGAAATGAATGTAGAGATGCTACATGTGAAGATGGAGGAAGGGAGTCTGAGCCAAAAAATGCAGGTATTTTTTAAACACTGATAAGGAAAGGAGATGGAACCTCCCTTAGAACATTCGGAAGGATTAAAGCTTGAGACCTTTCGAACTTCTGAATCACAAAACTATATAAAAAAATTAAACTGTGCTGCTTAAGCTAACAATTCTTGAGTGATTAATCAATAATATGTCAGGTATGATTTTTTTTTTATCTTATGGCTGAAGTGATCATGTTTTAAAACTGTATATAAACAATGTGGTTTACAAAGTTGTTCATAATACAGTTGTTTTGAGTCTTCAATATTCCAACACAAATTCCACCAAAAGTGTGACCATTGTCTCCAGTTTCCCACTTGCTCTGCAAACTTGCCTCTTTGGTATCACAGAAATAAGTTTATTTTCTATTGTTCGTTACCAAAAGATGGTAAATGGTGTATAAAAAGGCCATTAATTTTTGTGTGTTAATTTTGTAGCCTGCCACTTTGCTATATGAATCTATTATTTCTAGAAGCCTTTTGGTAGAGTCTTTAGGGTTTTCTAAGTAGAGTATCATGTCATCTGCAAAGAGTGATAACTTGACTTCTTCCTTTTCTATCTGGATTCCCTTGATATCTTTTTCTTGCCTAATCGCTATAGCAAGTACTTCCAGTACTATGTTGAATAGGAGTGGTGAGAGAGGACAGCCTTGTCTTGC